>NC_077231.1:256046460-256346460 GCF_027887165.1 Monodelphis domestica | reverse complement strand
CCTCTGCACACAATCGACATACCAACCAATCAGCCTTACTTGCTATTCCCATAAATGACCTTTCATGCCCAGCCTTGGAATGTGGTCTCCTTTCCCTGCTTCTTGGAACCCCAAGTTCAGTTCAAGGTTGACCTCCTAGAAGAAGCCTTTTCTGATTCTCTCCCCCAAATCCCATTGCCTATATTTTGCATTCATTTATTTGTGTTTGGATTGTCATTCTCCTTGTCCCTCCTCCCAATGGAAGCTATTCGAGGTCATTAACAGTTTGTTGTCTTTTGTGTCAGTGCCCAGCACAATTATTCGTGCATAGTAGATAATTGATAAATACCTGTTGAATTGAATTCTACAATTGTCTGTGATACTCCAGTGAGATCAACTCTCTGAGGACAGAGGCTATACTACGTGTGCCTTTGCCTCCCCCTCCCTCCATCCTAGCTCCCACATACATACAGAGTGCCTGTCAATATTAAGGGTTTAAGTAATGCCAACTGGCTGACTGATAATTGTGTGTTTGCATGTGTGTGTACACATGTATATGTAGCATTCTCTTTGGGGTCACTCTGATTGGAGGTCTAGGGGGCAGATGCTGAGTCCTCACCAGCATACTCCCAAGCAAAAACCAGTTGATTCCATTGACTTTTAGAAAAGGCATAGCAAGTCTAGTTGCTATAATATGTCCCCCTGCCATGAAAGAGGCACACATTTCTCTTGCAGGTCTTGAGGAGAGTAGGCTCAAACTTAAAAGTATAAATGTCATGAGGTATGAGTAGGGCAGAAGGGCACTTCACATCTCTGGGCACTGAAATTCCTTTTCTACCTTCATGGAATCCTCACCAAATTCCAATCAGATGTAGTTCCCTGATGGGCAAGAAGCCCACTTGGGTTCTGAGAGTCTCTGTTGAGACCGTAGGCAGCATGAGGTCCCACTCTTTGAAGTGGTTTTCCTTTGGGTGATTCTGTCTTCATTTCCATTGTGGCTATTTCCACTGCCATTAGACTATTACTTATGTGGCCAATATTACTGCTGGCATTCAGTCTCTATGGGACCTTTGGGTCTCCTAAATTAGCAAGGTCACCTGGACACTTGTATCATGGATTAATTTGTCAATGATTATCAAGAAAGAATAAACACAATGAAAGACAGGTGTCCAGGTGGGAGAGAAGGCCTCCATACTTCCCTTCCCCAATTCTCATTAATAGTTCAAAGAAGTCCTGCTTCACTGGAATCCAAACAGGAAAGAAACTGATAAAGGAGTAAGTTATCCCCCCCCCCCCTCTCTCTCTGTCTGTCTGTCTCTCTCTCCCCTTTGTTTTTCTCTCTCTCCTGCTTCTCTCTCCCTCCATTTCCTTCTCTTTCTTTCTCTCTCCTTTGTTTTTCTCTCTTCCCCCTTTTTTCCTCTCTCCCCCTCTGCTTCTTTCTCTCTCCCCTTTGTATCTCTCTTCCCCCTTTGTTTCTCTCTTTCTCCCTCTGCTTCTCTCTCCCTCCATCTCCCTCTCCCTCCCTCCCTCCCTCTCTGTCTCTCTGTCTCTCTCTGTCTCTCTCTGTCTCTCTGTCTCTGTCTCTCTCTGTCTCTCTCTCTGTCTCTCTCTCTGTCTCTCTCTCTGTCTCTGTCTCTGTCTCTCTCTGTCTCTCTCTCTCTCTCTCTCTCTCTCTCTCTCTCTCTCTCTCTCTCTCTCTCCCTCCCCTCCCCCCTCTCCTCTCAGTCTTGACTCACTAATTCCTGAATTATTACTCTTCTGGCCTTGTAGCTGGTTAGAAGCCTTTTCATCATCACACAGTGTAAATCTCACAGTCACATATTCTGGAAACTGGATCCCTAAAGTTCTATGTGGTTGACTGAAACCAAGCAAGAAATATCTCCTCCTGTTCCAAGGACTGCTCCCCTCATCCCCATTGTCTCTGCCATTGGCTAGTCTAACTCCATTATTATGTGTGTGTATGTGTGGGTATCTCTTCAAGGTTTCTGGTACATAAATTCAACAAAGAAGAAGCAGGGGAATATGAGTTGTCTCTCAAGCAGTGGGGGTAATTATTTCCTTGGCCATCATTCTTAATGACAATAATTGAGTAAATAAACATGGTGCCTCTCAAAACCATCAAAGTGTATAATTGCTAAATTTACCATTTCAAAGTGTGATCATTTTTATTTACCAGTTAAAAGGAGAATTGGGACACAATTCTTTGGGAGGGCAAAAATGTAAAAGGGAACAGAAGAGGATGGGTAGAAAGGCACTATAACCTCCTAGTTCTAAGTCTATGATCTGATGAAGGTTGGTTAATGTTTTAAAATCATTTGGGAGTCTGGCTCTCTCCCTCAGGCTCAGCATTTTCTTGGGTAACTAGGAACATAGTTTCTTACTGGAATAGTAAGTAATAGATGGTTTTTTTTTTCCTAGAGGCTTTTGGGGCATTTTACTTTTGGAATTTTATTGTTACTGTCCATCAGAAAAAGAACATTAGGTTTAGATGTAAATTTCTTTCACCTAATGTAAACAATCAATTAATAAATGCTTATTTAGTTCCTCTAAGCATGGCTTTGCCCAAAGTTTTGGTTCATCATCTTTATAATATGAAGAAAAGAACATATTATTATTTATTATCATCATGATTACCAATGGAGGTCTTGTGATTTCTCTAAGATGGGGAATTTCTGATGAGAAAACATTTTTTATTAATTCAAGTGAGAATCCTTCTATTACATATAGTCTTAATAGTTGTGTAGGTCTTTGAGAGACTACGTGACTTGCCAAGGATCACATAGGCAGTCTTCCTGACCCCCATACTGGTTTCTATCTACAAGAACTTGCTGCTTCTCATTTTGAACAACAATGCAAATAATAATGCTGAGTTGTAATGAATAACAAACTGCTCCAGAAAAGCTAGATTTATTAGATTCACAATTTTGGACCCAAGATCTTCACTTTCAAATTTTATTTCCCCAGGGTTTTGTGGATTGGAATCATGATTTTAACATGAGACAGGAAAAAATAAATTTCTTCTATTCTTTTTACTACCACACTTGCTACCATCACTTCTCCTAGTATCAATAGGACCAATAACAGCATATTCTTCTACAACATTCTATATATGATCAGCTCAGATATTTGGTATCAGGGTTTGTATCTTCAATTTACTACCATAATCCTATATTAATACAATAACGGAAAGAAGCAGGAGTTAACTGGGTTTCAAAAGATAGATCTGGAAAGTATCCTAGCTGTATTAAATCTGAGTTTGTTGGATGCCTAGTTTTGTTTTGTTTTGTTTTGTCTTTTGATGGAGAGGGAAGTAGAAAGTAGAAAACTCTGTAAGGACTAAGCTTTGGAGACCTTATGGGATGCAAAATTATCTTTCCTCCCCTCCTCACCATTTATGATTTTGGACAAGAGGAGGGAGGCAGCTGTGGATATTTCTCTGTCAACATGAGATCAGTCCTGGGGAAGTATAGGGAGCTATATCCTAGTTATTACTGGAAACTATATCCCAGTAACTGGCTAAGTCTCTTCTGGGACCTTGAATTTATCAGGGTTGTGTTTGTCATGGAAGAAATGATTTATGTTGTGGGGATATAGGGGTAGGCTTTGGCACCAGATCAGTTGGTCTCTAGCTGCCGTGGGGTAGAGAGCCTCATAAATGTTATGGGGTTTCAATTCCAGGGCTGGAACACCAAATTTAGCCTTTAAGAATCAAGGTGCAACTTGCTATGGTACCAGGCTCTACAGGAATTTCTCTGGGAGTCTTATGTCTGAGAGTGACTTGGATGGTCTTGATGTGACTATGTGTCATCCTCCACCTGTGTGGTACACTTTTTATAAGGCTCAAAAGTTGGTAGTTTCTTACCCAGAGCTAACCTTTAGAGCCACATGGCCATCACCCAGTCTTCTGAGACTTATCCCTCAAGCTTTTCCTCCAGGAAAGCTGCATGTTGGTTCCAGCTTTTTGTGACCTAAATTTTCCAAGTTCCTCTAAGACATGTTAGCTTTGGAGTGATGCTGACTCTCCTGTTTCTAATAGAAAGGACAGTAACATTCAATGACAATGAACTCAGCTTAGTTTAGTTGCACTGGAGAGAGGAGAAAGAGGAACAAGAAGATACAGATTTGTATTGAATCTTAATACGAGTAGATCTTGTCACCAAACTACTGTGACTGAGATCCCTAATTTTCAGGAAGGGAATGAAGTCCTCTTCCTCCTTTCATTTCAAAGATCTTCCTTTGTTCTTTGTTTTATTTTTATTCTTACCTTCCATCTTAGAATCAATTCTATGTATTGGTTTCAAGGTAGAAGAGTGGTAATAGGGGTTAAATGTCATACTAATCTTTGTTCTTGAGATTTTAGAGCTCGGAATAAATCAAGCAAGTCTCTGGGTCATCTTGGCACACACAAAAGCATGTTTCCCTATCTGAAGGGGTTGGAGATTTATTACTGATCAAAAGGGACCATGTTTCTCTCTCTCTCTCTTCTTCTGTAGGGAACTCTCAGTCCCCATATAACTTGAAAGTTCATTCAGTGGTGCATTGTGGGGTTAGAAGCCTCCTTCAAGATACCCTGGCCTTCAGAGCTGGCAAAGATGTATTGCCTTCCTCACCCTGACCTCCAATTAAAATATCATCTCTATTGAAATAATGCACAGAAATCCACATATGCAACTTATTTTCTCTCGAGCTCCAGCCTGAATCACAAACTACCTATTGGACGTTTCAAACTCAAGATGTCAAATTTCCTTCTCTCTTTCCTAAACCTTTCCTTTTTCTGAATTTCCTTATTTTTATCAAGGCAACCATAATTCTGTCAGTTACCCTTCTGTCATCCTTGAATCCTCCTTCCCATTTGCCCTATTTATCCAACCCAGTTGTCAAACCTTGTCATTTCTTCCTTTACAGCATCTTTCATATACACTCCATTTCCCTAATCGGCTACCATTCTAATTCAGGACCCCATCACTTCTCCTCTGGACTATTACAATAATTTTCTGAATTCAAGTCTCTCCCTACTCCAGTCCTCCACATGATTACCCAAAGTGATTTTCCTGAAGTTGATGAAGTGATCATGGTATATCACCACCCTCTCCTCAATTCAATAAACCCTGATAGCTACATAGTATATTCAGGATCAAATATTATACCTTTTATTTGGCACATCAGCTCTTTACATCAGGGTCCTTTCTCATCTTTGTGGTCTTTTTATAGTTAACTAGTCTCCACTCACTCTATGATACAATCTCACTTGTATTTGCTGTTCTTACAATTGAATGGAGTATTCTACCCCCCTTTCTCTGCCCCTGGCCTGTCTGCCATGCCTGGATCACTCTAACTCCTTCCCTTCCTTTCTTAGATTCTTTGGCTTTCTTCAAGACTAGTTCAAATGCCATCTTTTCCAGGAGGCCTTTCCCAGTCCCCCTACATATTAATCCCTTCCATCTACCTTGTATGTAGTGAGTGGTTTATACGTTGTTTCCCCCATTGGAATGTAAAGTTTCTGAAGGCAGGAATTGCTTTTTTGGGGGCTCCTTTATATTCTTATTGTTCTTCACCATTCCTGAACACAAGACATGCTTAATAAAAATTTTTTTTAAAGATTAACTATGGAAAAACAGTTGGCAAGAATGTTACAATACTAACTGGTCTTAGGAAACATTGGATTTTTTTTTTCTTTTTGGACATCTCACTCCTATTCTCCCCCCCCCCCCGCCCCCCTACTTTCCCTTTAGGTCTTGCTCCGCTGTTACTGTCTTCTGACACTCAACCTGGTCTGTGTATACAGTTAGCAGAGGGATGGTTTAGATTTCTGCCAAACTTTGATTTCTTCCCTACCCCAGTGGAGTGCACCCCTTTCTTGCCACTACCACTTAGAGTCCCTGCCTTCCTTTAATGTTCAGTTCCTGTGACCATCTCTGATGGGAAGTTTCCCCTGATCCTCCCAATTGGCTCTTTCCTTAAAAGATCATGTCTGTACTTATCAGGATCCTCCCCTTCCCCAGATGAATATAAGCTCCTTTAAACCAGAAAATTCTTTCTTTTTCTTTCTTTCTTTCTTTCTTTCTTTCTTTCTTTCTTTCTTTCTTTCTTTCTTTCTTTCTTTCTTTCTTTCTTTCTTTCTTTCTTTCTTTCTTTCTTTCTTTCTTTCTTTCTTTCTTTCTTTCTTTCTTTCTTTCTTTCTTTCTTTCTTTCTTTCTTTCTTTCTTTCTTTCTTTCTTTCTTTCTTTCTTTCTCTCTTTCTCTCTCTCTTTCTCTCTTTCTCTCTTTCTCTCTCTCTCTTTCTCTCTTTCTCTCTCTCTCTCTCTCTTCTTTCTCTCTCTCTCTCTTTCTCTCTCTCTCTCTTTCTCTCTCTCTCTCTTTCTCTCTCTCTCTCTCTCTCTCTCTCTCTCTCTCTCTCTCTCTCTCTCTCCCTTCCTTCCTTCCTTCCTTCCTTCCTTCCTTCCTTCCTTCCTTCCTTCCTTCCTTCCTTCCTTCCTTCCTTCCTTCCTTCCTTCCTTCCTTCCTTCCTTCCTTCCTTCCTTCCTTCCTTCCTTCCTTCCTTCCTTCCTTCCTTCCTTCCTTTTTCTCCCTTACCTTCTATCTTAGAATCAATACTAAGTATTGGTTCCAAAGCAGAAGAGTGGTAAGGAGTGGCCAATTGAGGTTAAGTGACTTGCTCAGGTTACACAGCTAGGAATTGTCTGAGGCCACATTTGAACCCAGGACCTTCCATCTCTAGGACTGGTTCTCTATTCACCATGCCATTTGACTGCCCTTGTTCTTTCTATTTGAAAAACTGACTCTGGTCCTAGTTATAGATGTAACCAGGGATAAAGATGGGTAAAAAAGGAAAAGTTAGGTGACGATAGAATTCTTTATCTCAATATGCTAGCACTCAAGGCTAGTTTAAGATTCTAGAATTATATTCATTTTTTGTCAAACCTTTTTTCTACTTCTGCAGAGTTTTTGAGTCAGATGGTCAACGTCTCCTTAGTCTCTTGAATAGAAAAAAAGGCACAGTAAATAGCGAGCAAGGGCATACTAACACATGGAAATGTTTATGCCCGTTTTTAAAGTTGATTCACAAAGTAGTACCAGATTTTCTTATTACAGTCTTTTTAATTCAGGGCCTTTTACAGTTAAAATATCGCTGGAAGTTCAACAGGAAAACTAAATTGAAGATAAGTCTAAGTTAATTATAGATGCAAACTCTTCTATGCTAAATGTAAGCACATGACCCCACTTCCTTTATGCTGAGTGAGGTTAGCATCCTGGGAATGGTAGACAGATTCCTGTTGTATATTATGAGGTTCAGTTTATTGTATTTCTAAAGCCTGCTGAACAGAGGAGGGAAATCTGGTCTTGAGTTTTCATCAGTATGGTGTGAGGGTGCTCTGATTGCCTCAAAGATATTTCTTTTTGTATGCCATGCTGGATTAAACATGGCAAAGATGGAGTTACTCATTTCTCCTTCCAAATCCTATTTTTAGCTGTTTTCTTATTACTATTGGTCAAATCAAGTCAACAAGCATTTATTGAACTTGTGCTATGTGCCAGGCACTGTGTTAAGTCCTGGGCTTAGAAAGAAAGGCAAAGACAGTCCCTGATCTCAAGGAGTTCTCATTCTAATGGAGAGACTACATTCAAATAACTAAGTACATACAAGACCAATACAGGGAAAATTATAGGAAATCTCATATAAAAGCCACTAGCATTTCAGTAAAGACTTCTAGAAAGTAGGATTTTAGTTGAGACTTGAAGGAAGACAGGGGAGCCAGAAAGCAGAGATGAGGAGGGAGAACATTCAAAGGATGGGGGAACATCCAGTGAGAAGTCAAGGAGTTGAGAGATGGAGTGTTATTTGCAAGGCATTATAAAGAACAGTGTACTGCTGGATCATGGAGTTGAGTTGATGGGAGTAAAGTATAATAACATTAGAAAAATGGGAAGGGTTCATTCAGGCCTTTATTTTTTGAAGATTCATTATTTGATATAATGATATATATAAAAGATTAAAAGGATCCACTGGAATTTTAGAGGGTAACATGGTTAGACCTGAAATATAGGAAGATCACTTTGGAAGCTGAATGAAAGATGGACTAGAGTGGGCAATGACTTAAGACAGGTGATTGACAAGATTATTGTAACAGCCTTGGTGTGGGGTTATGAGGACCTTTACCAAGATGGCAGCCATGACAGAGGAGAGAAGGGAGCATATACAAGAGGTGCAATGAGGATAGAATTACTACTTGGTAATGGATTGGATTGGATCTGGAAAGATGAGAGAATGAAAAGTTGAGGATGACACCGAAGTTGGGAGGCAATGCCCTTGGAAGTAATAGGGAAAATAGGAGGGAAATGGTTATTGGAGAGGGAAATAATGAGTCTGATTTTGGATATGATAAATTTAAGATATCTATGGAATATTGTCTTCATTATATTCAGTAATCATTTGGAGATGCATGAGTAGAGGATAGGAGAAAGTTAGGGTTGGCTAACTAGATCTGAAATTCATCTACATAAAGATGATAATTGCAGAGCATCTAGGTGGCTCAATGGGTTGAGAATCAGATCTAGAAATGGGATGTTTTGGATTCAAATGTGACCTCATATACTACATAGCTGTATTATCTTAGGCATGTCACTTAACCCCCATTGCCTAGCCCTTACCACTCTTCTGCCTTGGAACTAATACATAGTTTTGATTTTAAGATTCTAAGACAGAAGGTAAGGATTAAAAAAAAACCAAAACAGGTGATAATTGAACCCACAAGGATTTAATGAGATCACTAAGTAAAATAATATATATAGAGAAAAGACAGGCCTTGAGGGGCTAGCAGGCAAGACCTGCATGATGACCCCACTATGCTGCTGATTTTCTGAGCTTGTACTACTGTGCCCTATGATCCTTAGTCCTGCCAAACCAAGACCCTCATTTTAGAGATGAGGAAACTGATTTCCAGAAAAATTAAGTCATTTGCCCAAAATTGTATGGGAGCTAACATCAGGGGACAGGATTTGAACCCAGACTCTATGAGTCCAAATCTTTTACTTTTTTTCCCTTATGATCACTCAAGCACTCAGAAATATCATTTCTAGTTTTACATTGTCACATTTCCTCTCAAGCTTTCTGCTTCCATTTTAAAATTTGCCTTTTGCTTTTTTGCATATTAATAATGGATAACTGTCTTAGCTAAGTATTCTGTCATTCTCTTCTATTTTCTTTCTTACTAAAAAAGTCGTATTTTTATTGATGACTTACTCCTGAATATCTCTCTTTCTCTGCCATATCCCTTGTAACAAAGATTTAAAAAGAAAGAAGAAAGAGAAGCAGCCCAACAAAATTAGCCAACTCATTAATGGAATCTGACAGTATATATAATATTTCACACCTAAAATGGCTTGCCCAGGGTCATGTAGAGAGGAAGTATCTGAGGCCAGATTTAAACTCAGGTCCTCTGACTCCAGGCCTGGCACTCTATCTACTATGCCACTTAGTTGCCTCAACTTTTTTTTTCTTAAACATTTCTTAAATGTTTACTATGTATCAGGCATATAGATGCAAAAAATTCTCGCCCTCAAGGAGTTTACAATCTAATGCTATAGGTCTTGAATCAGACCTTTGTCAGAGATATTTGACACAAAGATATTTTCAAGTCAAAGGCTTTTCAATTTCATGGAACTAGAATTATTATTACTATTATTGCTAGCTCCTCTATCCCTCATTTTGTTAAAAACTAAACCCTTAGCAATAGGTGTGAAAGATATTTGATGCTGAACTGTTGGAATCTTTTATGATGCCACCTTTAATATTCAGGCTGGGCATCTATTTTGAGATAATGGAGAAAATTCTTTCCTAAGTAGTTTATTTTAAGTTTTATCAAAGGCTGGGCTATTGAGTTTGATTGTTTTATGATTTCTCCTTATCTAGTCTATTCCACTGATCTACTTTTTTATTTTTTAACCATTACTAAGTAATTCTGATGATTATTGCTTTATAATATAATCAGGGTCCTAGAAATTCTATTCTCCATTCTTTTTTCATAAATTCTTTTTAAGTTATTTCCCTTGATACTCTAGATATTTTGTTTCTCTCACTGATTTTGTTATTATTTTATCTATCTATAAAATACTTCCTTGAGAGTTTTATTGGTGTAGCCTTAAATCTGTAAATTAATTTAGCCATTATCTTTATTTTTATTGTAATGGCATGGTCCAACGATTAACCATGAATAGCTCTACAATTTTTAGGCTTTAAATTTTTTTCTTTACATGATATTTTGGAAATTATTTGTCTTGATGATGTTTTGGTAGATTGACTCCCAAATGTTTAATTAATTTAAAATGACTTTAAATATGGTTTCCTTTTCTATTATTCCCTCATGGCTTTTGTTATTGCTATATAGCCATCTTGCTGATTTTTTGTGGGCTTACTTCTCTTTAATAAAGCTACCACTCAATTTGCTGATTCTCTGGGATTTTGTAAATAAACCATCATGGCACTTGCAAATAGAAATAATTTTATTTCTTCTTTGCCAATGCTGTATGATTTTTTTCTTTTCTCTTATTGCTACCACTAGCATTTCTAAAACTATGTCAAATAATAATGAGTAGGAATATCCTTGCTTTATTCTTATATTTATTGAGAAAGCATTTAGCTTCCCCATTGCAAATAACATTAGCATTTAGTATTATAGATGAACTTTTAAAATAATATTTAAAATGGTCGCTTTATAGGTTTTTTCTCGTGTTTTCCTTTGTTTTTCATACAGGTGCGTGCTAAATTTTGTTAAAAGCTTTTTCTTCATCTATCCTATCAATAATAACCAAGGAACTATAAAGGAGCATAAATAAAATATATGTAGATAAAAGAGAGACACCCTGTATAGCAAATAGAGAATAGATCACTGAGTCGAGAAGACTTGAGTTCAAGGTCTGCTTCTGACATATTTGGACTAAATTACCTTGGGCAAATCAGCTTACCTCTAACTGTTCCAGGCAATATTGTAAGTCTATAATTGGAGAACAGGGATATAAGTGCTAGAGAGAGTTTTCTAACAAAGAATTTCCTATACCAATGAAATCATGTTCTTTTTTAAAATTAGGCTTATTTAATTAATTTAGAATATTTTTCCATGGTTACATGATTTATGTTCTTTCCCTCCATTCCCCCCCACCCATAGCCAATGAGCAATTCCACTGGGTTTTACATGTGTCATTGATCCAGACCTATGAAATCATATTCTCACCCCCCCAAAATGATATAGAAGGAGACAGCTAGGTAGCGCAATAGATAGAGAGCCAGGACTGGAGTTAGGAGGATCTAGGTTCAAATATGACCTCAGACACTTCTTAACTCTGACCTTGATCAATTCACTTAACCCCAATTGCTCTGCTGTCTTAGAACCTATACTTTATATTTATTCTAAGACAGAAGATAAGGGTTTATTTTTTAAAAAATGTACATCTGGTTGCCTATTTAAGTCTAGTATCCATAATAAGAAAGCTTTAATTTGCAAATTAATCGATTTGGTTCTTATTTATAGATAGGATGCTAACTTACATGTTAAAAAGGAATCCAGCTGGGGGTCCACTAGATAGATTATTCTTCCTGAGTTTAAACCCTGTCTCAAACAATTACTGGGTAAGTCACTTAAATCTGCCTCAGTTTCCTCATCTGTAAAATGAGCTGGAGAAGGAAATGGCTCACCACTCTAGGATCTTTGCCAAGAAAACTCCAAACAGAGTCACGAAGAGTGAGACACGAGTGAAAGGACTGAACAACAAAATCTCCCTTCATGAACACTCATCAGTAAATGAAGATATGTTTGAATATGTGTTTGAATATTATGGTCTTGTCCCGAAGGGAAAGCTGGGCTCCGTATTTTCATGCTTTGAAAGCTGATCTGCTAGGTTTTGGCACATGGTTGAGTTTTATATTAAATGCTGTTTTGCGTTCATGTCGAACCTTTTTTTCCTTAGATTTAAGCACCTAGAAACGGTAAGGAATTTTGGTAAAATATGGGAAATTGAAAACACAAAAGCCTGGCAATCCCCAGTTATCTATGGAAGGCAGACCCTTTAACACCACTTTTGGCAGCATTTCAATGGAAGTCATTCACAAGACAATCAAGTGATGCTGGTAAGTAAGGTAGTTGGCACCCATGTGACTGCAACTCACCAGTTTCTTTTCCGAGTTCGGTGTTCTTGTAGTAAAAGGTCACCATCATGCTGCCTTTTGACATTAAAGTACAAGCTAGTCTCTTTGCCTTTTTTGTCTATTATAAAAAATGAAAAATTGTTTTTTTTGTTTGTTTTTTGGCAATAACATGTTGCCTTGGCAGAGACTGAATCAGGTTTATACGCTGCAATCTAATTCTTATTCAAGTAATAAGAGTAGATTCTTTGGATTTTCCAAGAATCTCTTTTTCTTGTCATTTAAAAACTCAACAGACAAAGTTTAAGGAAATGTGTCATAGGGTTGCTAACAGCAACAATAATGACAATGACAAGGATGACAATAATAATGACCAGTATCTTATAGTACCTACTATGTGTCAGGATGTGTGCTAAGTGCTTTACAAATATCTCATTTGATGAGATGCAATCCCTATGAGGTGAGTTCTCTTTCTATTCCCATTTTACAGATGATAAACTTAAGACTGAGAAGGTAAATGACTTGCTCAGGACAACACAATGAATGAGTGTCTGAGTATTTCATGGTTCCAGATCCAGAGCTCTCTCCATCTTATGACTTTCCTGCTTCAGGTAGTGAAGAGCAGAGACAAGATTCAAAACCATCCAGCTCACTTTTCACTGTAACATGCTGTTTCCAAGGCCTGTTCACCATGGTGATGTTGGACTGTGTAGACAGTGGTGTCTGGATGATTTGGACATGAGCTTTGTACCATTTTATTGTCTTTCAGTTGTTTCAGTCATGTCTCATTCTTTGTGACTTTGTTTGGAGTTTTCTTGGCAAAGATCCTAGAGTCGTTTGCCATTTTCTTCTCCAGATCATTTTAAAGATGAGGAAACTGAGGCAAACAGAGTTAAGTGACTTGAACAGGGTTATCACATAGCCTGTCAGTATCTGAGGTCAGATCTGAACTCAGGAAAATGATTTTTCATGGCTCTAGTTATGGCATCTTGTTCTGTTGCTTTGGGCTGTTAACCCAAGAATAAAAGGAGGGGGTGAGAAAGGGAATAAGTATTTATTTAGTACCAGCTGTCTGCCAGACACTAACTAGCTGTGTTACTGGACAAGTCACTTAACCTTGCCTCAGTTTCCTCACCTGTCAAATGAACTGGAGAAGGAAAAGGCAAAGTACTCCAGTATCTTTTCCAAGAAAACCCCAAATAGGGGTCAGGAAGAATAAATACCACACCATTACATCTCTGAGATCTCTTTCAGCCCTAAGATTCTATAATATGTGGGTATGCTGTCAACTTACTAATCTGACAAACTATCTATCATACAAATATCCATGCTAATGTACAAATAAGAGAGTGTCTCCAGCCTCTTCCTTCCATAACTCATAACCTGCATTCCTCCCCCAAGTCACATCTGAACATGTTTATAGTAAACTTCTGGAGACAATGTCCTCCTTTTATCCACTAACAAAAAAGTTCCTAGAATGCTTAGACTTTTGAACTTACAAAAAAGAAGCTATTTTTGGCTTTTCAGAGGGTGATTCTCAAATATTTCTGATTAGGCGTTGGGCTCCATCTGCAAATTTTGGCAAGTAGAACTTGAGAGATGGAATGAACAGAAGATGAGCTGGGAAGAATATCAGAGGAAGTTGGAAAAATGAATAGAGATACTGTAATTTATGAGGTGAGAGGAGAGCAGGAGGGAGAAGGAAGAAAGAAAAAAGAAATTTCTTTTTATATTCTTCTTATAAAGACCAGTGATTTTCTTTTTATAGGTGCCATGTAGTTCTTCCTAGATTTCCTTTAGTAGAGACAGATCATAAAGAGGCAATAAGAAGGAGGAATTCATTTCTGGAAAGTAACTTTAGTACTTTGTAGAAAACTAAAAGTAAAACAATATATAGATTGAATGAAAAAAACTATCTAGAGGCCAGCTCCCTCCCTCTCTCTCTCTCTCTCTCTCTCTCTCTCTCTCTCTCTCTCTCTCTCTCTCTCTATATATATATATATATATATATATATATATATATATATATATATATATATATATGATTGTACCTGAGAAGCCTTGAGTGAACCTAGTCTTCATGGCCACCTATGCAACATAGCCTGGATTGAGAGACAGTTATATTGTAAACCTGCCAAGAGAAGTTTTTATTTGGGGGTGTGGGAGAGTTAGAGAGGGGGGGAAAGATCAAATAAAGAAGTAGATTTTGATGTATTCCATAATGCAACTATATTTTCCACTAATGAGTCTTTGGTCAACCATTTTCTGGCAATAAAACTTAAGAATGCATAAATTGTTGGAAACTTAAAAAAAAAAGAAGCAACTCACCCCTCAAAATATACACAAACCCCCTACAGTTTCATTCCTTACCTCATATATATGGATTATTTCTAAAGCTTTGTGTCTGCTTCAGAGTCATGTCTTTTTACTGAATTTGCCTAATCTCATTTCCTTATGTTGAGTTTTCTAATATATGGCAGAAAAAATTGGGTTTTCCAGTTACCTTGATTTAAATCTCAAAGCCCTAATTGGGACTGAGCCAGGTTCCAGGGTCCAGAGCTCATAATAGGGCTAATCCTGCTTGGTGGGGGTGGGTAGGGAGGAGAAAGAAGGATTTGCCCTATTTAAGATCACCTTGCGCAAGGATGACATGCAAATTCATGAAGTGTTCCATATTTTTTGGGGGTGCATGGGGTGCTCAGGGAGGAATAATATCTCTGGTATGGAGGGCTTATCGTGCCCTCCTAGGGCAGCTCTCCAACCTCTGACCCTCACCTGACATCCAGCTCTCACTTGTGGCTCCCAGTAGCTGCTAGCATGCGGCAGCGGCCACACCCCGGGCAACGGCTTCGACAGGCCAGCTAAACCCTGTGAGGGTAGCCATCTGGTCATCGACCCCTGGTGAACCAGGGCTTTGCTCACCCAGCATGTGAAGATTGCTTCGGCGGAACAGACGGAAGAAACCAACAAGAAGGTTCAACGGCTGAGATGGCGACACAGCAAAGCACTGTGGAGTGCTCAGGGCGTGTTGGAGCACAAAAGACAACCCGGCCATCCAATGCAGCTGAGGAAGTCTCCAGGTATAACGACTTTTCGTGCCACTGGACCCAGGCTTCCCACGCCAAGAGAGTGGGACTGTCTCTGTGCATCGACTTTTCCACTTAAATCTCCTTCATGCACAAGTGTTTTTGTGCACACTCATCTACATCACAGATGAAAGTGCACAAAGACAATCGTCATCCTTGGTTACTGAGAGACTACTACTAAGATCACCTGGACCTCAGTTGGGAAATCTCTTCAGTTATTGATGACTTGGTTAAGGATATTGGACATCGATCTATATGATTTTAATGTTCCTTGTGATGGAGTGGTCCTAAATACTGAATTCTTAGGTTACTGATTGGGATTGTCATCTTGAAATGAATTAACATCTAGTATTGATCAGTGTCCCTGCACTTCTTGGTTACTGGTTCATCTCTCAACATTATGGTCAACTGAACAACAACCATTAAAAAACATTTCTGGCTGACCTGATTGAAAACTTAGCCAATCAGTCAGTCATATGAGTAGAAAGGAAAGCCAGCTGACCTCTTCTTTTACATTCTTACAGATTCCATAACCCCTTTTGGAGTCTTTTTGTTCAGAATTGTATTATAAAACTCTAGCTCAAGTTATGGGACTTCCTTTTCTTTGTCACAGGGTAAGAGTGTCCTTCTTCCTTGTGGATGCTATAATTCTTGGTCACTAACTTCCAGGCTAACAGACCATCTCAACTTTAAAAGGGGAAAGAATTCCTAAAAATATAAAAAATGAATTAAAAATTTCACTGGAAGGAAGGAAAAAAGGAAGGGAGGGAAGGAGAAAGGAAGTGAGAGAAGGAAGAATAGATGGAAGAAAGAAAATAAAAAACAATAGGGGACAGAAAGGAAGGGAAAAGGGGAGGGAAGGAAGAGGGGAAGAAGGGAAAGATGGAGGAAAGGGAAATCTCCTCGGATTATAATGGTTTACAGTCACCCTGAACAACATCTGAGAAGGCTTTTTGATGATCCTCACAGAGTCTGGTCTTGGCCCAGATCCCTGTAGCAATAATAACCAACTCTTGCTTTTTGTTTTCTACTACTGATTTAAAGGACTGTCTGTTTCTTGACTTAAATCTCCATTCTTATATCTCCTTTAACTTGGAATTGGTTCGATTTACAATGAAGTTGAATCCTTGAATGCAACTACTTCTTCCTTTGACTTTAATGAAAACATGGAATGTTGGGGGGAGAGAGGAAAACAACCCCCATTTGCCATCTTCCCCTTTGTTAAGAAGTTGGTTTGTGAAGGCGGTTGAAAAAGGGACTTTAAAAATGATAGCTCATGAAGCCAGTAATTCACAGTGCCTTGGGATTTCTGACCCTGCTGATAGAGATTTATACACTGAATAGTATCAAGATATTGAGAGAGCTTGCAAGACATGGTCAGCTTCCAGTTATTGCTTCTTGTGATGGACCCTGCCTGGGATTATTTGCCAAGGAGGGGATGGAAGGAAGAGTAGAGGTAGTGGGGAGAGGTGAGGACATAGGACAGAGGAGGGACAAATAGATGGAAGGTTTGTGATGATAACAGTACTCTCAGATTGATTAATATAGAACCTGGTGAAGGACACAGGGAAAACTGGCATCTGGTGTCTATCCAGCCACTTCAGCTGTGGGGGAGGTTGAGGCAAGGGGATAATGGAAGATCGTAGGCTTATCCTCATCTTCTTTGCCTACAATGGGCCAGACATTGTGCTAAGCATTTTTTACAAATATTGCCTCATTTGATCTTCATGACAACCCTTTGAGATAGTGCTATATGTATCCCCATTTTACAGTTGAGGAAACTGAGGCATAACAGAGCTTAAATGACTTGCTCAAAGTCACACAGATAGTAAGCATCTGAAACCAGATGTGAACGCATGGTCTTCCTGACTCCAAGCCCAGCCTTCTATCCATTGTGTTACTAGCAGCCTCAAACATAAAGGCCCAAAGAGAAATGATTCTAATAATAATGAAAAGGGAGAATTCTATAAATCAGTGGTCACTATCCTTTCCTTTTTTTAAAAAAAGAAAAAAAACCTCTTACCTTCCAGTTTAGAATCAATGATGTATATTCATTCCAAAGCAGAAGGTCAGTAAGGGCTAGGCAATGGGGATTAAGCAATTTGCCCAAGGTCACACAGCTAGGAAGTGTCTGAAGCCAGATTTGAACCCAGGCCTTGCTCTCAATCCTCTGAGTCCCCTAACTGCCCCCTCTCCATCCTTTTTTGATTGTCTGTCCTCCTCAGTTATTTTTTTTTGCCTGGGCCCCCAGTATATGTGTGAGGTATGTATAGATGTATATAAATCATTTATTTATAAATTATATACACATAACAGTCATATACATAAAAAACAAAACAAAGTAGATAAAGATTTTAAAAGTATTTGATTTTAGATCTAACAGAATTACTGGGCTCTATTGAGTAGGGAACTGACGCGGTGAGAACTCTGTTTCAGGAAAACCACATTGATTAAGGAAGAGATTAGAGATAGAAACATCTAGAGCAGTTTCAGTAGTCAAGATGAGAGGCCATAAGGGCTGGAACTAGGAGGTGACTCTGTGAGTGGAGGGAAAGGATTGTAGGAAAGATGTTGTGGAGGAAAAAAATGATAAAATTTGGCAATTCCTGGCTTTATGGGGTAAGGGAGAATGATGAGTCAACAGAGGATAATGGAGACTGTGAACATGGGTGCCTGGAAGTTGGTTGTGTCCTCAAGAGTATAGAGAAATTGGGAAGAGGGATGGGCTTTGAGGGAAAAATAATGTAATAAACTCTGTGCATTTCACAACCTGTCCATGACAACTCATCCTGATTCACTCAAAGAGAAAATGAGGGGATGTTCTTATTCATTGGTCACTGGCCCCAAGCATAGAATTCTTTGCTAAGGTACCTGCTGTAGCTATGAGGTAATCTGGGGACCACTGGGTGGATATTCTGGGAAGGAGAGGGGAATTTTCCCAAAGCAGCTCTATAGCAGCTATGGAGGGTGCCCAGCAACTCACTGAGGGATCAACTCCTAGCTCAAAGTGAGGAGCTTGGTAGCTTTGCACACTGGACGGAATCTGAGTTGGGAAATGTTTGCAGATAAGAATAGGTATGCCAAAAAAAGGGAAAAAAAGAATAGGTATGATTGTGTTAGGGACAAGATCAATTCTTGTCTATGGGGAGAGAGGAAGAGATAAGGAGGTAGAATCCAACTTAACTTTCTTCCCTCTGATTGCTCAATCCCACATGCCTTAGGGCCAGTCCATAGCTTCCTGGAGAGTCAAGCCAAGGGACCTGACTTCTATTTTAGAGACCACTGACCTAAAGAGGCATATATTGATGCATAGAAGATTCATCAACAAGTTTAGATTTTTAGAAAGGCATGTACAGTACAACAAGAAATTCCAACCCCAGCTTCTTGGCAGAAGTGGGGAACTCTGGGAATAGAATGCCACGTGTAGTATTATGCATTTTCAATGGATTGATTAGGTTTGTTGAACTGTTCATCTTGGTTATAAAGAATGATTCTCTGGGAGGGAATTGTATTTGGAAATGTAGGCAACGGCAACTTAAACATGAAAGAAATGAAGGAAAGTGTTCTTGAAAAACATATTATAGAAGATGGAAACAAGGGAGGATGAATACAAAAGCATAACATGGTTCTGTAAAAATACCGTTAAAATTAGTAAAATAAGTTAAGATTGGCAAGAAAAGCTAAAGATACAAAATTTTAAAAATCTATATTTTTATATAGATAAAATACATAAATATACTTATAATATAATATAGATATAGATAAAAATCTATATTTTATATAGATAAAAATCTATATATCTAAAAATATATATTGCAAAGGGTAGCTAGAATGGAAATGAGTGAATGATGAAAAGAAGGCAGAGTTAGCTTATTGCCATATAAGAAGCTTTATTTGGTTTCTGTTCGTTCTGAAAAGATGATCTCTGTAGAAAGAACAGAATAAAAGTGGCTAATAAGGAAACGATATTGCAATAGAGACACTAAGAGTATATCTAGCTGTCTTTGATAAATTTGGATCACCCAACCCAGATGAACTACAACCTTGGAAATGAAAATAAATGGCAAATGATTGCTGAGCTGCTGTCAGTGATTTTTGAAAGACTGTGGAGAATGAAAAGATTAGAGATGGACAAATATTTTTCTGATTTTTCAGAACAGGAAAGAGAACAGAACCTGTAAAGTATGGACCAATGATCTTGACTTCAGTTCTTGGCAGAATTCTCTTTGTTGTTCAGTCAGTCATTTCAGTTGTATCTGACTCTTGGTGACCTCATTTGGAGTTTTCTTGGCAAAAATACTGGAGTGGTTTGCCATTTCCTTCTTTAGTTCATTTTACAGATGAGGAAACTGAGGCCAATAGAGTACCTTGCCCAGAGTCACCCAGATAGTAAGCCTCTGAGGCTAGATTTGAACTTAGGGCTTCTTGACTATGAGCCTGGAGCTGTATTCACTGTATCACCTATTTGCCTGTGGTAAAATTCTACAATATATAAAAGTGATGCTTAATAAATATCCCAAAAGGGAGCCATTGATTCCAAAGAGCCAGCATTTCTTTACCAAGGACAGAATAAACTTATTTCCTTTACTTAAAAAGAGGGTTACCATATGAATGAGGGGAATGCTATAGGTATGGTTTACTTAAGATTCTAGTAATGTATTTGACAAAATCTATTATAATATTCTCATGGGCAGAAATGAAGAGATATGTGTTATAAAATAGGAAAATGATGTAGATTTGAATATGATTGAATAGTTGGACCCAAAGGCATGCCATTAAGGATTTAATGTTATAATAATCCAAAAAAGCGGAAGTCTCTGGATTTCTCTGAGACCCTCAAGGCTGATTTGCCTCACTTGCCTCTGCTATGGGTAATGGACATTGCCCCCATTCCTGCTTTTCTCTGGAAGCTTCCATAGCCCAAGTTTATATCCTCCACTTGAGTTGTCAGGGTTTCCCCATGTTAATATTAAGCATGTCTCTGCATGTACTAGCAGAGAAGGAAAATCAACTAGATGCTTCTGTGGAAGAGTTTACTTCCTCCCTATAAAATCCATCTCCTTCTCTGCCTCAGGGAGCTGCCAGGCTCAGAAGACACCCTGCATATTGAATAGGATGAGTCAATGGTTAGTTTGGTAGAACAGCGCGTACCATGTGTGGAGGCAATTTCTCCAAAAGATTATCAAAGATTTCCTTTTTCTACTTCTATTTCAAGACCAGTTCACTGGGGTCCCTTCAAATGATCTGACTGTACCCTACCTCCATTACATTCCCTTCATTTCCCTAAATACTCCTTGTCCTTGAGTGTTTGTTTCTTTGGCAGGATAATCATTCACATCTCACCTCCAACTTTGGGTATCCCTCTTGATTCTGTCCTAGACACTTAAAAAATGATCACTTCTGGGGATGCACCAAAAGCAGTACTTAGGAGGAAATTTATATTCTCTACATGCTTGCATCAATAAAATAGAGAAAGAAGAGATCAGTGAGTTGGGCATGCAACTAAAAAGCCTAGAAAAAGGACAAATTTAAAAACTCCAATTATATACTAAATTTGAAATCTTTAAAATCAAAGGAGAGATGAATTAAATTGAAAGTAAGAAAATTATTGAACTAATAAATAAAAGAAAGAGCTGATTTTATATAAAAAAATTAAACATTGGCTAATTTGATTTAAAAAAGAAAAGAAAACAAATTGTCAGTATCAAAAATGAAAAGGGTGAAGAGGAAATTAAACCAATTACTTAGAGCTTTTTTACCCAATTATATGTCAATAAATCTGACAATGTAAGCAAAATGGATGAATATTTACAAAAATGTAAATTGACCAGATTAACAAAAGAGGAAATAAAATACTTGTATAATCCTGACTCAGAAAGAGAAATTGAATAAGTTTTCAATCAAAAGAAAAAAAAGCCCAGAGCCAGATGGAATCCCAAGTGAATTCTACTAAACATTTAAAGAACAGCTGAACATTGGAACAACATTCCAATACAATGCAAGCTGTTTGGGAAAAGAGATGTAGTCCTACCAAATTCCTTTTATGACACCAATATGGTGCTGATTCCTAAACCAGGTAGAGCAAAAACTGAGAAAGAAAACCATAGTTCGATTCACCTAATGAATATTGATTCAAAAAATTTAAGTAGGAGACAGGTAGGTGACCTAGTAGCTTGAGACCCAGGCCCAGAGATGGGGAGGTACTGGATTCAAATCTGGATTCAGGCACTTACTAGCTGTGTGACTTTGGTTAAGTCACTTAAGTCTCATTGCTTAGTCCTTACCACTCTTCTCACTTGGAACCAACACACCATATTGATTCTAAGATAGAAGGAAAGGGTTAACATTTTTTTTTAATAATATACTGGCAACCCAGATTAAATTGCTTGCTAGCTCTGGGAGGGGGGAGGGAAAAAGGGAGGGAGAAAATCTGATCATGTAACTTTGGAAAATGTGGAAATTTGTTATTACATGTAATTGGTAAAACATGTATATATATATATATATATATATCAGCAAGGAGATTACAGCAATATATCACAAAAGTTATACAATATGAACTGGTGAGATTTAGAGCAGGAATGCAGGACTGGTTCAATATTAGGCAAACTATCAGCATAATTGACTATATCAATTATAAAACCAACAGGAATCATATAATTATCTCAGTAGATGTAGAAAAATTTTTTTTGATAAAATACAACATCCATTCCTATTAAAAAAACATTACAGTGCACAGGAACAAATAGAACTTTACTTAAAATGGTAAGTAATATTTATCTAACATCATCATTAAAATCATCATCAAGCATTATGTATAATGGGGACAAGCAAGAAGGCTTTTCAGTAAGATTAGGTGTGAAGGATAAGCATTATCACCCTATTATTCAATATTGTACAAGAGGGGTGGAGTCAAGATGGCGGCTTAGCAAGCAGCAAAAGTTCAGACCTCGTGGAAGACCCTTCCTTACCGATACAGACTGAATGCTCCTAGAGCACCAAAATTCAAGCTGAACAACAGGACAGAAGCAGGGAACCCCCCTTCTGGACTCAAATCAAAGGTACACCCCCCCAAAAGCCAGAATCCAAGAATACTCAGGGCTAAGGGGAAGGCAGAGTGAAGGTCCCAGGACCCCTCCACTACAACCCAGAGGGCTGAGCCCCCAGCAACAGCGGGAACCTCTGAGTGGGCAAAGTTGCTATTTTGGAGGGTCTACCTTGTGAGCAGTGGGGCGCCGGGCTTGGAGCATCCAGCGTGGACAGCGGGGAGGAAGCCAGGGAGAGACAGGGCTGTGGCTGGTTCCCTCCATCGGGCTCCAGTCTCACCGTTGCCTCAGGGCACATTCAGACCAATCCAGTTGACCCTATTTCCATCAGAACTCAGAGTTTAGGGAGGCCAGCAAAGGCACTTGCAGACAGCGGAGAAGCAGCTGGAGAGAACCAGAGAGAGCCTGGGCGGCCCAGCCTTCCAGGAGTCTTCAGAGCCTCAGAGCTTCATACCACATACAGCCCGACCCAGTTGAACTCAATCCAATCAAAAGCCCCCAGAGGACAGGGAAGCTAACATTCCTCCCCTAGAGACTGTACCAAGAGATCTGACAAAGCTCCAAGAGGGGAGACTGACAGCCCCAAAACCAAAACAAAATGAGAGGAGCAAGAGCACAGCCAAATACGGGGAGTAAAGAAGGGGTAAACTCGAGCAAACAACAGAAAAAGAAGAAAGAAATTACAATAGACAGCTTCTGCACAGGTAATGAGCAAAGAGCGAATGAAACAGAGGGGGAGGACCCAGCAAAGGAAAAATCAGAAATCCCAGCGAATTGGATACAGGCTTTGGAAGAACTCAAAATGCAATTCAAAACACAATTAAGAGAGGCTGAAGACAATTGGGAAAAGAACTTAAAAACTAAGATAAGTCATCTGGAAACAGAAAATAGTGTCTTGAAAGCCAAAATCAACCAGTTGGAAAATGAGGCAAAGGAGATGAAAGATGAGGCAAAGCAGATGAAAGATGAGGTAAAGAAGATGAAAGATGACTTCTAAAGAAAATCTGACCAAAAGGAAAAGGATGACCAAAAAGCTAAGGATGAAATCCAGTCTTTAAGAACCAGAATACAACAATTAGAATCATGTGACCTCACAAGGCAGCAGGACACTATAAAACAAAACCAAAAGAATGAAAAAATTGAGGAAAATATGAAGCATCTCATTTACAAAACAGAGGATTTAGAAAATCAATCAAGGAGAGACACTTTAAGAATTATTGGCCTACCAGAAGACCATGACAAAAGAAAAAGCCTGGACATTATATTATAGGAAATAATTAAAGAAAACTGCCCCGAAATCCTTGAACAAGAGGGAAAAGTGGAGATTGATAGAATCCACAGATCACCTCCTGTACTTAATCCCCAACTGATAACACCCAGGATTGTTATAGCCAAATTCAAGAACTATCAGACCAAAGAAAAGATATTACAAGCTGCCAAGAAGAATTCATTCAGATACCAAGGAAACACAGTGAAGATAACTCAGGATCTGGCTGCATCCACACTGAAAAAAAGAAAGGCATGGAATATGATATTCCGGAAAGCAAGGGAACTAGGTCTACAACCAAGAATCAACTACCCAGCAAAATTGACTATATTCTTTCAGGGGAAAGTATGGTCATTCAACAAAATAGAAGAATTTCAAGAATTCGAAAAGAAAAGACCAGACCTGAACAGAAAATTTGATGTACAAGCACAGAACTCAAGAGAATCATCAAAAGGTAATTAAAAAAGAGGGGGGAAAAGAAAAACAAAAAAAATTTTAAGAGACTCAATAAGTTAAAATGATATGTATCCCTATAAGAAAAGAGGTCATTGGTAACTCTTAAAAACTGTTGTTATTACCTGGGCAGCAAAAAGAAGTATACTTAGAGGGAACAGCAACAAACTGTATAGGATGAAAGGACAAGACATAAATAGGTATATAGATATATGCATGCAAAAATACATACGCATGAGTATGCACATATATATGTATATATATATATGTATAACTAGAGCTTAAAAATAGTTTAATATTAAAAGAAATGGGAAAAGAAACAAATGGGGATAAATTTATATGTCATAAAGAAGCTCGTGGTGGGAGGGGGGAGAACATCAATACACTGGAAGGGTAAAGAGGTCGGAGACAGGAAATACTCAACTTTTACGTGCTTTGAAAGTGACTCAAAGAGGGAAAAACAATCCAATCCACTGGGGGCAGAGAATAGATTTGCACCCTATAGGGGAATAGAAGGGTAACAAATGGTCTGGTAGGGAGGGAAGCAGTGCAAGAGAGGGAGGGAGCGGGGGTTAATTTTAGAAAGACTACAGGGAAAATAAGGGGGGGATAAATAGGGAGGGGGGTAGAAAGGGAAGTAAAATAAGGGTGGGAACAAGGGGGACTGTTCAAAAGCAAACATTGGTGTAGAAGGAAATAGTGAAAGAAGAAAAGGCAGGAAAAGGAGCAGAAATCAAAATGCTGGGAAATACACAGCTAGTAATCATAACTCTGAATGTGAATGGAATAAACTCACCCATAAAATGCAAGCGAATAGCAGAGTGGATTAGAGTCCAAAAACTCAACCATATGTTGTCTACAAGAAACACATATGAGAAAGGTAGGTACACAAAGGGTGAAAGTAAGAGGGTGGAGCCAAATCTATTGGGCATCAACTGACAAAAAGAAGGCAGGAGTCGCAATCATGATATCCAACAAAGCCAAAGTAAAAATAAATCTAGTTAAAAGAGATAGGGAAGGTAATTATATCCTGATAAAAAGCAATATAGACAGTGAGGAAATATCTGTACTCAACATGTATGCACCAAATGGCATAGCTTCCAAATTTCTAAAGGAGAAACTAGAGGAATTCAAGGATGAAATAGATAGAAAAACTATACTAGTGGGAGTCCTGAACCTTCCTCTATCTGAACTAGATAAATCAAACCAAAAAATAAATAAGTAAGAGGTAAGAGAAGTGAATGAAATCTTAGAAAAATTAGAGTTAGTAGACATGTGGAGAAAAATAAATAGGGACAAAAAGGAATATACCTTCTTTTCTGCAGCACATGGTACATTCACAAAAATTGACCATGTATTAGGGCATAAAAACATTGCAAACAAGTGCAAAAGAGCAGAAATAATAAATGCAACTTTCTCAGATCACAATGCAATGAAAATAATAATTAGTAAGGGAACATGGAGAGGTAAATAAAAAATTAATTGGAAATTAAACAATACGATTCTCCAAAATCAGTTAGTTAAAGAACAAATCATAGAAACAATCACTTCATTGAAGAAAATGACAATGATAAGACATCCTTTCAAAACCTATGGGATGCAGCCAAAGCAGTACTCAGGGGGAAATTTATATCCTTGAGTTCATATATTAACAAATTAAGAAGGGCAGAGGTCAATGAATTGGGCATGCAAATTAAAAATTAGAAAGTGAACAAATTAAAAATACTCAGATGAAGACTAAATTAGAGATCCTAAAACTCAAAGGAGAAATTAATAAAATTGAAAGTCAAAGAACTATTGATTTAATAAATAAAACTAGAAGCTGGTACTTTGAAAAAACAAATAAAATAGACAAAGTACTAGTCAGTCTAATTAAAAAAAGGAAAGAAATAAACCAAATTGACAGTATCCAAGATGAAAAAGGAGACCTCACCTCTAATGAAGAGGAAATTAAGGCAATCATTAAAAACTCCTATGCCCAATTATATGGCAACAAATATGGCAATCTAGGTGATATGAATGAATACTTACAAAAATATAAATTGCCTAGACTAAAAGAGGAAGAAATAAATTACCTTAACAACCCCATTTAAGAAAAAGAAATTGAACAAGCAATCAAAGAACTCCCTAAGAATAAATCCCCAGGTCCAGATGGATTCACAAATGAATTCTATCAAACATTCAAAGAACAACTAATCCCAATATTAAACAAACTGTTTGACAGAATAGGCCAAGAAGGAGTTCTACCAAATTCATTCTACAACACAAACATGGTACTGATCCCAAAAGCAGGCAGGTCAAAAACAGAGAAAGAAAACTATAGACCAATCTCCCTAATGAATATAGACACAAAAATCTTAAATAGGATACTAGCAAAAAGGTTCCAGCAAGTCATCACAAGGGTTATCCACTATGACCAGGCAGGATTCATACCAGGAATGCAAGGATGGTTCAATATTAGGAAAACCATCCACATAATTGACCATATTAACAAGCAAACTGACAAAAATCACATGATTATCTCAATAGATGCAGAAAAAGCCTTTGATAAAATACAACACCCATTCTTATTGAAAACACTAGAAAGTATAGGAATAGAAGGGTGTTTCCTAAAAATAATAAACAGTATATATCTAAAACCATCAGAAAACATCATCTGCAATGGGGATAAACTAGAAGCCTTTCCAATAAGATCAGAAGTAAAACAAGGATGCCCATTATCACCTCTATTATGTAACATTGTACTAGAAACACTAGCAGTAGCAATTAGAGAAGAAAAAGAAAATGAAGTTATTAAAATTGGCAATGAGGAGACCAAGCTATCACTCTTTGCAGATGATATGATGGTTTACTTAAGGAATCCTAGAGAATCAACCAAAAAGCTAATTGAAATAATCAACAACTTTAGCAAAGTTGCAGGATACAAAATAAACCCACATAAGTCATCAGCATTTCTATATATCTCTAACCCACTTCAGCAGCAAGAATTAGAAAGCGAAATACCATTTAAAATCACCCCAGACAATATAAAATACTTAGGAATCTATCTCCCGAGACAAACAAAGGAACTATATGAACACAACTACAAAACACTCTCCACACAACTAAAACTAGACTTGAACAATTGGAAAAACATTAACTGCTCATGGATAGGACGAGCCAATATAATAAAAATGACCATCCTTCCCAAACTTATTTATCTATTTAGTGCCATACCCATTGAACTCCCAAAAAATTACTTTACTGAATTAGAAAAAAACCGTAACTAAGTTTATTTGGAAGAACAAAAGATCAAGGATATCCAGGGAAATCATGAAAAAAAATGCAAAGGAAGGAGGACTTGTAGTCCCAGATCTCAAACTATACTATAAAGCAGTGGTTATCAAAACAATTTGGTACTGGCTAAGAGACAGAAAGGAGGATCAGTGAAATAGACTTGGCGTAAATGATCTCAGCAAGACAGTTTATGACAAACCCAAAGACCCCAGCTTTTGGGACAAAAATCCATTATTTGATAAAAACTGCTGGGAAAATTGGAAGACAGTGTGGGAGAGATAAGGTTTGGATCAACACCTCACACCCTACACCAAGATAAATTCAGAATGGGTGAATGACTTGAACATAAAGAAGGAAACTATAAGTAAATTAGGTGAACACAGAATAGTATACATGTCAGACCTTTGGGAAGGGAAAGATTTTAAAACCAAGCAAGACTTAGAAAGAGTCACAAAATGTAAAATAAATTATTTTGACTACATCAAATTAAAAAGTTTTTGTACAAACAAAACCAATGTCACTAAAATCAGAAGGGTAGCAGCAAATTGGGAAACAATCTTCATAAAAACCTCTGACAAAGGTTTAATTACTCAAATTTACAAAGAGCTAAATCAATTGTACAAAAAAATCAAACCATTCTCCAATTGATAAATGGGCAAGGGACATCAACAGGCAGTTCTCACCCAAAGAAATCAAAACTATTAATAAGCACAAGAAAAAGTGTTCTACATCTCTTATAATCAGAGAGATGCAAATCAAAACAACTCTGAGGTATCACCTCACACCTAGCAGATTGGCTAACATGACAGCTATGGAAAGTAATGAATGCTGGAGGGGATGTGGCAAAGTAGGGACACTAATTCATTGCTGGTGTAGTTGTGAATTGATCCAACTATTCTGGAGGGCAATTTGGAACTATGCCCAAAGGGTGATAAAAGACTGTCTGCCCTTTGATCCAGCCATAGCACTGCTGGGCTTGTACCCCAAAGAGATAATAAGGAAAAAGACTTGTACAAGAATATTCATAGCTGCACTCTTTGTGGTGGCCAAAAATTGGAAAATGAGGGGATGCCCTTCAATTGGGGAATGGCTGAACAAATTGTGGTATATGTTGGTGATGGAATACTATTGTGCTAAAAGGAATAATAAAGTGGAGGAATTCCATGGAGACTGGAACAACTCCAGGAAGTGATGCAGAGTGAGAGGAGTAGAACCAGGAAAACATTGTACACAGAGAATGATACATTGTGGTACAATCGAAGGTGATGGACTTCTCCATTAGGATCAATGCAATGTCCCTGAACAATCTGTAGGGATCTAAAAAATATTATCCACAAGCAGAGGATAAACTGTGGGAGTAAAAACACTGATGAAAAGCAACTGCTTGACTACAGGGGTGGAGGGTTTATGACTGAGGAGAGACTCTAAATGAACATTCTAATGCAAATACCAACAACATGGAAATGGGTTTGAATCAAGAACACGTGATACCCAGTGGAATTGCACGTGGGCTATGGGAGAGGTGGTGGGAGGGTGGGGAGGGAAGAAAAGAAAATTATCTTTGTTTCCAATGAATAATATTTGGAAATGACCAAATAAAAATTAAAAAAAATATATTGTACAAGAAATTCTAGCTATGATATAAGAGAAGAAAAAGAAATTGAAGGAATTAGAATAGGCAGTGAGGAAACTAAGCTATTACTATTTGTGGATGATGTAATATTATACTTAGATTTTATAGAATCAACTCTAGAAAATATAAAATACCTGGGGGTCTGCCTGCCAAAAAAGACCCAGGAATTATATGAACACATTTACAAAACACCTTTTACACAAATAAAATCAGATCTATACAACCGGAAAAATGCCAATTGCTCGTGAGTAGACTGAGTCAATTTAATAAAAATGACAATTCTACCTAAATGTACTTATTCAGAGCCATCACAATCAAACTAACAAAAAATAATTTCATAGAGCTAGAAAAAATAAAAACAAAATTCATCTGGAAAAACAAAAGGTCAAGAATATCAAGGGAATTAATGAAAAGAAAAAAGGAGGGGGAAGGAAGGTGACTTAGCTTGTAACAGTTCTCAAACTGTATTGAAAAGTGATTAAACATTAAAATGATATGGTATTGGCTAAGAAATAGAGTGTTGTATCAATGGAATAGATTTGGTGAATAATAATACATAGTAGTGATTAATCTTAGTATTTGCTAAACTCAAAGATCTAAGCTTTAGGGACAAGAACTTCCATAATATGATGACTATGAAAGTATGCTTTGTATAAACACATGTGTAAACTATACCAAATTCTTACTGTTTCAGGGAGGGGTATGGAAGGGAGAGAGAGAATTTAAAACCTAAGATATTAGAAAATGAATGTTAAAAATTGTTTTTACATGTAATTGAGAAAAATAAAATATTACTAAACCTTTAAAAAAGTTAATTTATTGGCACTCAAAAAAAGCATTCATTTCCTGAAAACTCACCTCCCCACTTCTTCCCCTTAATAGAACTCTGGTAACAAAGGAGTGTGGCTAAGTAAAAACACATTATTTGACAATAACTGCTGGGAAAACTGGAAAATAGAATGGCAGAAACTAGGCATAGACCAACATCTCACACCCTATACCAAGAGAAAGTCAAAACGGGTACCTGATTTAAAAATAAAGGGTAGTACCATAAGCAAATTAAGGGAACATGGAATAATTTAGCTGCTAGATCTATGGGTAAAGGAACAGTTTATAATCAAACAAGAGATAGAAAGCAGTGTGAGATGTAAAATGGTGAATTTTTACAACATTAAATTAACTTTTTTCACAAATAAAACCAATGCAACCAAGAGTAAAAGGAAAATAGAAAACTGGGAAAAAAACTTTTAGAACAAGTATCTCTGACAAATCCCTCATTTCTCAAATATATATAAAGAACTGTGTCAGATTTATAAGAATACAAATCATTCACTGATTGGTAAATGGTTAAAGGGTATAAATAGACAGTGTTGAGATGAAGAAATCAAAGCTATCTATAGTCACATGAAAAAATGCTCCAAATCATCATTGATTAAAGAAATTCAAATTAAAACAACTCTGATGTACTTCCTCACACCTAGCATATTGGCTAATATGATAGCAAAGGAAAATGATAAATGTTGGAGAGCATGTGGGAAAATTGGGACATTAATGCACCATTGGTAGAATTGTGAACTGATCCAACAATTCTAGAGAAGAATTTGGAAGAATGCCCAAAGGACTCTAAAACTGTGACACAGCACTGCTAGATATGTATCCCAAAGAGATTTTTAAAAATTATTTTGTTCTTGTATAAAAATATTGATAACTATTTTTGTTGTGGCAGAGAACTAGAAATTCTACCAATTAAGGAATGGCTCAACAAGTTGTGGTATATGATTGTAATGGAATACTATTGTGTTGTAAGAGATGATGAACAGGATAAGGTCAGAAAAATCTGGGCAGTTTTTCCTTTTTTTTAGAAGGGTGTAGTAGCTTAATGGGAGAGGTTTAGCTCAAAAGACAACACTCCAGATGCAGAATCCCTCCGTAATCTACTATTTTGTTCTCCATTGTTGGCCTTTATTGCTCATTCACTAACTAGTTTTTCCATTTGGCTCCAATATCTAGCTCTGAATTTTTTGGATATGATTGATGTTATTGGCTCTCCTTGCTACATCTGCTACAGTTCCCTCTTCCTGCTTGAAGCTTTTGGTTCCTGGTTATTGGCTTGGCTTCTCTGTCTCTAGGTTTGGCTTGCCAATTAGGAGTTTTTGATACGCACTCTGCCTTCTACAGCCCCTTGCCATACTAGGCTTGGTGCCTTGGCATTCTGGCACCCCAGTACTTGGTGTATTGTGGAGTATCACGAATGAGACTCAAAATCTATTTTTTGGAAGTACGTATCTGAGGTGTACGGGTGGGCTTGTGGTTTCACTATGGTCTGCTAAGAAGATAGCCAAGACCTTGAAAACTTGTCTCATCTACCAGTAGTCTTAGCATTTGGGTTTTTTTTTCCTTCAAAAATGTAAAGTGATTTATTATAAATATAACATCAGTTTTATGCATGTCTGCAGGCCATCCAAAGTGTGGCTATCTCTGCTTTAAAAATAGTTTTTATTTATAGGAATCCTAGAGGGACTCTTTTGGTAAAGTGAATAATTTATCCTTTTATAAAAAGATTTTTGCATTTTGTGTTTTCAGAAAGGAAAGCATGGCTGTGTGACATTTTAGATGTTGGCATTTGAACTTTTGATGTATTCAAGTCCTGGGCATAGTTTAGGAGAACATTGATCAGCTGGAGAATGTCTAGCTGAGGACAGTCAAAATGTCAAAGGGCCTGGAGACTATACCATAAGAGGATTATTTGAAGGAACTGGGATTGTTTAGCCCAGAGGGCAGTACATTCTGAGGGAACATGATAGCCATCTTTGACTATCTGAAGGGTTGTCACACAAAAGAAGAATTAGATGTGTCTGTTTGGCTCCAGAGGGCAGAACAGGGAGAATCAATCAACCAAATGACAAGGATTTATTAAGTTCCAGAACCTATACTAAGCACTGGGAATAATAGAAAGACAAAATAATGAAATAGTTCCAGTTTTCAAAGAGCTTCCCTCTGAAACAGAAGTTGCAAGGAGGTAAATTTAGACTCCATGTCAGGAAAGCCTTCTAAACAATAAGAGCTGTCCCAAAGTGGAATGTCCTGCCCCAAGAGGTAGTGTGTTCTCCTCATTTGAGTTATTTTAAGCAAAGGCTGGGGGACTTTGTAGTCAAATATGGATTAGACCAGAGGATAACTGAGATCTCTTTCAACTTTGAAATTCTGTAATTCTATGATTGCCCAGAATCCCCGTAACTGGGAGAAGGGAGGAAGTGAGGACGAGGTCTCCAGTATTTTCACATTTTTAATTCTACTTTGGATTAAAAGCAGGGCTGAGGAAAGACGGAATTGTACATTTGTTTTTTCTTCTTCTTAGGATAGTTACATTTTTAAGATTCCCTGAAAATATATTTGTAGACTTTAAAAAGGAGGAAAGATGGTTTCATGAAATGAAAAAGGGCTAAAGGGCTCAAGACTTTGAATTCATAGGCTCCATTGGCATGAACACTGGTTCAATTGAAAAAATTAATACCCTTTTTAACCCTTACTTTCTGTTCTACTTACAACTCGAAGTCAGAAGGGCAAGGGCTGGGCAAATGGGGTTAAGTAATTTCCCCTTGGGTCATACAGCTAGGGAATGTCTCAGATCACATTTGAACCCAGGTCCTCCTGACTCTAGGTCCACTGTGCCACCTGGCTGCCATGTCATTACTTTTTTTAGCCCTCAGTTTACCTTTTTTGAATGTAGACTGATTTTATTTTCTTTAGGCAATTATCAGGAATAGCTTGATGGTTCTCTATGGGATACTTTGAGGTCCTTCAGTTTAAGGATTTGATCAGTTCCTACTGTTTTATTAATAATCTTAATAACTCATGTTATTTAATATGTCACTAGTTTTATAAAGTGATTTTCTCACAATGACCCTATGAGGTATTATTATACTGATTTTACAAATGAGGAAACTGAGTCTGAGAAAAAGTGCTGATCTGCCAATAATCATACATCTAGTGATTGTTGGAACCAGGACTTGACCTCAGACTTCCTGATGCCAAGTTCAGTACACCTCCCATCATACCCTGCCTTATCTGGTCATTACACAGTGACCTTAGTGCTGGAACAAAATGACAAGGCTCTCTCTGCCTTTGACCTGGGAAGTACTGGGGAAGCCTGTTCCCAAGACTGTAAAAAATTTTAAATGACCATGGGATAATAAAAACATACTTCAAGACATTGGGCTTTCCCTCTCTGGCTCTGTTGCTGCTTCACTGATCAAAAGAGAAAGGAATCATTATTAATGTTTAATCTGGCTTATGCTTTGGTGGTATTACAGCTTGACTTGGCCCACTTATCTTCTCCTTCCTTTGCCCTGCTAGCCTCATTCTGCTTGTCCAGAGGCTGAAAAGTCTGACAGTCCTGGAAAAACAAACCATCTCTGCCCCTACCAGGCAAAATAAATCTGACACCAAAAACAGATTGCAGCAATAATAAAGGCAGGAAAAAAAAAGATTCATTAAGTCAGACATGTTTGAAATATGGGGACTCCCCATGGAACCACAATGAAAGGAGATCAGACCAAAGCAGGCAGTGTCTCTGCTATAAAATCAAAGCCCTGATTTTATGAGGAGACAGAGCCTTTCAACATGAGGAGAATTAATGCATTTGTTATTCTGGATGCTTGTCTTCTAATCCACTCTCTTTGCTTAGAAACAATGTGACAATGTTACATTTTCTAGGAATTTGTAGCAGCATGGGAAGGTGGCTTCATGAAATGACTACAGAGGTGAATCATTTCTAGGAAGGCCAGTTGGGTTGACCATCACTGAGATCAGCAATGCCAAGTAATTGTGAGCCAGGGCCCCACCATAGACCATGGCATTGGAGGGCTAATAGACTCAGCCATGTTCCTTCTTCTTCCCCTGTAATGTGCAGAACTTGAGAGAGCGACCCAACTTCACAATCTGCCATGGATGCTACTTTGACCGCCATTTTAAAATAAATTGTTACTTAATCTTTTTACATATGCTGAAAGGAGTTTGTGTAACTATGTAGGTATGCATGCATGCATGCCTTTTTTTTTAAAGATTCTTTAAAAAACAAGAAATAAATTCTTCAATTACCTGAAGAATCTTGCAGTTGACAGAACAGTTCATTGAAGAACTCATCAGGATGAGAAGTATGCCTGAAAAAGCTCAGCCTTCGGTGCCCTGCAACCACTAATAAACCAGGAATGACCAACTTTAGTGGGTTTCTTGGCAGTGCTATAATTTTGGACATGGGTTTATCATAAAGCCATTTTTTTTCATGATTGTTTTGAATCTAAGTAGGAAACACAACTACTAAACAAGCTACTTGACAAATGGTCATGGATGTTTTTTTTTTCTTCTAATTTTAAAAAGTAGACAATGATCTCTAAGGGAAATTTATATGATTTTGAGCTAGAAGGAATCACTTTTGAGCCTGGCTAATCCAATACCTTCATTTTAGAGATGATACAACAAAAATCTATAGAAGCTAAAGAACATAAGCTCCTTGAGGGAAAGGCTTATTTTGGGGGGAAAAGGGGTGCATTATACCAGTCCCTGGCACAATGCCTGATACACAATAGTTTTGTGAAAACTCTTGGTGGAATTGAATTGATGATTAATTATTAAATTGTTGTTTGCTCAATTAAGAAATATGCTTGTAGACCATTAGACAGACTCACATTTATATGATGCTTTACAGTTTTCAAGGAAGTTTTGCGTGGAGACTTATTTTTTTATTTACAACAAATATTTGAGCTAAGTTCTGCCTCCTATGGGAGCATTTTCGTGATCTCTACAGTGACTGGGCATTTCTCTCTCTTAAAATTTTTGTTTTGTTGTTCAGTTATTTTCAGTCAGTCTGATTCTTCATGATGCAGTTTTGGGGTTTTCTTGGCAGAGATACTGGAATATTTTGTTATTTCCTTCTTTAGCTCTTTTTTTCAGATGAAGAAACTGAAGCAAACAAGGTTAAGTGACTTGCCCAGGGTCACCCAGCTACTGTCTGAGGATAGATTTGAACTCAGGAAGATGAGTCTTCCTGATTCCATACTTGACACTTGATCCACTGTGCCCCCTAGCTGCCCCTCTTAAAGTTAGTTTGTATATATTTTTACTAATTTTCTTATATGGTAAAATAGAAATAGCCTTAATTGAGGAGGTGAAAGATCTAGGATCAGATCCCCCTTTGTCACTTACTATCTACGTGACCTCACGCCAATCACTTAACCCCTTGGGACCATGTTTCCTCTTCTGTAAAATGAGTGGATAGAATTAGAGGGTCCCCTGGACCCTTTAGAATTATCTATCTATAATCCTAGAATGCTATGTTATATTTTTTCTCCTTCTAACTCAAAGAATATGAGCTTCTTAGAGGCAAGAACTGTTTATCATCAGCACTTATCATAGTGCTTAGAACTCAGTTGTCAAAATGGAATGGAATTGAAGCAGGTCAGACATTATTGGACCCATTTTACAGATGTCTTAGAATTTAAATGGCTTGCCGAAAATTATGTGGCCAGATTCCTTATCTAATAGTCTTTCTGATGGATAAGATGCCTCTGTATTTTAAAGTCCCCTCTTAAATGAGACCCAAAGTAGTAAAGATTCCTGGGCTGAGTTCCAGTTAGGAAATGAAATGTTGTTGTTTCTTGACTGTCTACATCCTCTGGTGTGTGACTGCCATACTTTAAACTTCCTCTCTGACTTCTGGGAAGCACTTGTGTGTTCTTTTAGTCGGGTTATCTAGTTCAAATATGGCTGCATTTCCTTTTTAGGGGACTTGATTCTTTGGTTTCACAGGTCTATTTTAGAAAAGCTAGTAACATTTATTGAGAATGTGCTGCCCTCTGTGTTAAGGGTGGGAGGGGATGTGGGTGTGAGGCATGACCAAAAGTGTTAGGGGAGGTAGGGACAAGCTGTCTCCCTTTAAGAAGCTTTCAATGTAATGGGAGAACTTAGAGGTAAAAAAAAATACTGTTCAGTAGTTGTTATTTCAACAGAAGAAAGAGTAATGAGACTTTATGAGAAATCTCTCCCAACACTTAGTAATGAATACTCATGGGAGTAACAGTTCGCGGTCAGAGTCAGAGTCAGTCTGGCCACTCTTTTTGATGCCTTACACATAGTAGGCACCCAATAAATTTGTGTTAAGCAGATTTTCTTCCTGGTTATGGATTTGACAGATGCTGAAAGCTTGGTATTTTGAGCAATCTGGTTTCCTCTGTCTTCAGAATTTAGATGAAGCAAATTGGGCAGAGTGTCTAATGATGGAGAATATACCATCCTTGTAGAGGTCACATATTCAAAGTTTTTAGGCCCCACACATAGGGGAAGCTTGCAAACCAGAGAAAAATGGATTAGTGGATTATTTGCCTATTGTTTTCAGGCACTATACATGGCACCCAATCTTTCTTTCTTTCTTTCTTTCTTTCTTTCTTTCTTTCTTTCTTTCTTTCTTTCTTTCTTTCTTTCTTTCTTTCTTTCTTTCTTTCTTTCTTTCTTTCTTTCTTTCTTTCTTTCTTTCTTTCTTTCTTTCTTTCTTTCTTTCTTTCTTTCTTTCTTTCTTTCTTTCTTTCTTTCTTTCTCTCTTTCTCTCTTTCTCTCTTTCTCTCTTTCTCTCTTTCTCTCTTTCTCTCTCTCTTTCTCTCTTTCTCTCTTTCTCTCTTTCTCTCTTTCTCTCTCTCTCTCTCTTTCTCTCTTTCTCTCTTTCTCTCTCTCTCTCTTTCTCTCTCTCTCTCTTTCTCTCTCTCTCTCTCTCTCTCTCTCTTTCTCCCTTTCTCCCTTTCTCCGTTTCTCCCTTTCTCCCTTCCTTCCTTCCTTCCTTCCTTCCTTCCTTCCTTCCTTCCTTCCTTCATTCCTTCCTTCCTTCCTTCCTTCCTTCCTCTTTCATCTTAGAATTAATACTTTTTATTGGTTCCAAGTTAGAAGAGTGGTAAGGTCTAGGCATTTGGTGTTAAGTAACTTGCCAGGGATCACACAGTTAGGGAATGTTTGAGGCATTTGGACCCAAGACTTCCTGTCTCTAGGCCTGGCTCCCAATCCTTTGAGTCACTTAGCTGCTCCTCTCTGTGTTGTCTTGGGTAATTCTTTCAGTCCCAAGTTTCTTAAACTGCAAAATGGAGGTGGGAGGGACTAGCTCACCTCTGAGATAAAATCTGGATCTAAGTTCTTTTAAAGACTGAGAACTGAAATGGACCTTTGGAGTGCCCCAAACTCCTTATTTTACAAATGAGGAATCTGAGGACCTGGAAAGTAAAATAATTTGTCTAAAAGCCACATACTTAGTAGAAGAGTCAAAATTTGAAGCCAGGATTTCCATTTTCAAGTCTAGTGCTCTAATGATGGATTTGTTACTTCCTCTTTCACCTGAACTAACTCATCTACAAAATTGGGGAGCTGAACTAAATGATCTAGATGGAACCCCTCACAGAGACAAAGAATTCATATATGGTGATTTATTTGTTAAGCACTGTGAAGGTGGACTTCTTAAAAAGACAAGAAAATGGTATCATTTATTCATAGTTTTTAGTTGGAAAGGACAGTAGAGGTCATCTCTAAGGTTCATTCTAGCATTACCATTTTGTAATTATTGGATTTTTTTATTCTGAAACTTATTCAAAGTATTTATTTCCCTTAGTCCCTTGAAGATTATTTTAGAATATTCTCTTTTAATTGTTCTTCCTGCCTCAAGTTAATTCCCATAATTGATTCTCCACTAGGCTACCAAAGTGATTTTCTTAAGGCACCATTCTCCTACTCAATGAACTCTAATAACTCCCTGTTACTTTTCAGATTAAATATAAAATCTTCTATTTGACATTTAAGACCCTTCACCACATGGTCCCTTCCTATCTTTCTAGTCTCCATATACTCCCCTCCTTTCCACATACTCCAGCCTCCTGTTAGCCCTTCACCAACATTCCATCACCCATTTCTATCCCCTAGTGCTGGATGTACCCCAAGCCTAGAACATATTCCTTCTGCACCTCTTTCCCTTGGTTTCCCTGACTTCCTTCAGAATCCAACTCAAATTCTACCTTCTCTGAGGGCCTTTCTTGGTATTTCCTCCCTGAGATTACCTTCCATTCTTATGTATATATCTTGTGGGTACCTGGTTTTATTTGCAAGTTATTTTCCCCCATTAGGATGTCAGCTCTTTGAGGGCAGGGATTGGCTTTGTCTATTTTTGTATTTTCTGTGTGTAGCCAGGATCTTGAAGCCCATAGTTGGTGATTAATAAATGCTTGCTGTCTGATTGACTGAAGGAATTATGGTTATATTAAAGGAGATAAGGCTTAGAGAAATCCTAAATGCCCAGTGTTTGAAGGGTTATTATACCTCAATGATATCTAAGCTGCCCTCTATCTTAAAGTCTATAATCTTATATGGGAGAGGGAATAGACTTATTCTGCTTGGCCTCAGAAAGGAGATGTAGGACCAGTAGGTGAAAGTTATAAGATGGCAGTTTTGGCCTCACTATAAGGAAGAATTTCCTGATAATGGCAGCCATAGAGCATAGGATCATAGATTTACAGCTAGAAGGGACCTCAAAAACCAATCAAGTCTAGCCTCTTTGTTTAATAGGTGAGGAAATTGGGGCACAGAATAGTTAAATGGCTTGCTTAATGTAAGAAGATGAGGCTAGATTTAAACCCAGTTTTTCCTGACTCCAATTATAGGCTCCTACCTACCATGTCTACCATGCTATACATTTTTTGTACAGTCATTTCTCAATTGTTTCAGTCATGTCTGACTCTCTGTGACTTCATTTGGGATTTTCTTGGCAAAGATATTGGAGTGGTTTGCCATTTCCTTCTCCAGAGCATTTTACAGATGGGGAAACTGAGGCAAACATGGTAAAGTAACTTTCCCATGGTCAGATTTGAATTCAGGAAGATGATTCTTTCTGACTCCAGGCTTATTGCTCTATTCACCAAAGCACTAAGCTGCCTCTACCATTTTGTTCTGTCTCATAAAAGGAACTGGCTTGGGAGATCAAAGTGGTCAAATAAGATACCTTTTGTTGGGGATAACTTTGAGGAGATTTGTGGCTCCAATAGGAGTTGGAGTACCTGACCTTCCAACTCTGAGATTCCATGTAATGTAGAAATAATCTTATTACAGTACTAAGATGAGAATATTGTTCAGCATGAAGACTGGTATTGCAACCATTGTGCCAAACTAGCTCTGCTTATGAAGACCTTGGAGGAATGTTTAGCTGGACATTTCTGAAATGTTTGAATGGGTTCCCTTGTCAGCAGGAGGGGCCTCTATGTCAGCCACTGACCCTGCACTCAGCACTGGGTCTGTTGTAGTTGGATTATTGTGCAATGAACAGTATAAGTTGGCATGTGGTGATGATAATGCCATTGTACTTCATGTCTTTGCAAGTGATTAGCACAATTGGGGCTTTAAGCTGACATAAAGGTGACCCAGCTCCCTGATGATATTTTCCTCTTTAGCTCTAAAACTTAATCAGAAAATTTAATAACTTTTTGATTAAGCATGCTAGCTTCAGCCTTGCATTACCTTTTAACCAGTGAAGTTTTCATTACTGCATTGCCCAACAATATGGCTCTCATTTCCAAGAATTTATATCACAGTTCATGCTGCACCCGCCCCTTCCCACTAGAGCTCTCAAGCTTAGGGAAATACTTTCTATTTCCTTTTGTAAGTTTCCATAGTGATACTGGGGTGCTGGTTGTGAATCGCTTTCTTCCATACAAATCTCATCATGCCTAAGAGACTTTTGCAAATTTTTAGATACTATGTTTATGTCAATAATAAATTATTACTCCTATTATTATAGTAGTAGTATTTTTTCCCTAAAAATTTTGAGTTAAGAGACTTACACAGCTAGGAAGTATCTGAGGCCAGGACCTCCTAACTCCAGATCTTGCTAAAAAAGTTGTGTTATTGTGAATTGTAAGAATTAAATTAATATTCCTACTCAATCATTAAATATATAAAGCTTATTAGTAGACAGGGTAGATAAGACTAAAGTTAAATCTCCCTGCCTTACTCTAAGATCTCAAACCATGTGTCTTAGCCTCCATTTATCTTTCTCCCCTCACGTGTCTCTCCAGCCCCATCTTCGTCCAAGAAGGCAAAAAGCCCCCCAAAGACCTGCCCCCTTCCTTTTATTGATGTACAACCCATAATGGATGCAAACCTGAAGTAACTGTGTTATGTGAGGAATGTTGATGGACAGGTCAGGCTACTTAGGAGGGGGAGGGGATAATATCCCCTCAGCTCAATCATCCCTGTGATCCTTTTGGAGACTGGGCTCCCCAGTGGATCATTTAAACATAACTATTTTAAACCTCTAAATACCTTCTAGCTAAAAGTATCTTTTGCGGGGGGGCAGCTGGGTAGCTCAGTGGGTTGGGAACCAGCCCCAGAGATGGGACGTCCTAGGTTCAAATCTGGCCTCAGACACTTCCCAGCTGTGTGACCCTGGGCAAGTCACTTGACCCCCATTGCCTAGTCCTTTCCACTCTTCTGCCTTGGAGCCAATACACAGTATTGACTCCAAGATGGAAGGTAAGGGTTTTTTTTTTTTTAAGTACATATTGCATTTTAAGAGGAAGTTATAATAGTTAGCGATGAGAGGGAAATATGAGAAGAAAATTACAAAAACTGATTGATAGATGCATTGAGAAAATGCCAATTGGGGGTAGTCCCCTTTGGCATAAGAGCTTACATTCAGAATAAGTATGTTCAACCCTCTTCAGTTCAGTTCATTATATCTCAAAGTTCATTCTGGATATTTTGAAGCAGTGTGTGACTTCTTCAGGCATCTTACAGCACCTTCTCCAAAAGGATCTACTTTCTTGATTCGGGATGTTGGCAAGTTTCTTTTCCTGAAATTTCTCCAAAAAAATTTTAAATCTTGGATTTTAGGAAAATTATACAATCCCCTCCCCCCACAGGAGGGTGTTGACCAACACCAGAATCAGGACACATGACTGAGTTATGAGGTATATGAAACAATTTTCAAAAGAAAAATAAACCATCCTCAAAAATCCCATATAAAAACAAAAATTAAATTCTGTATAAAAATAAGAAGTACAGAAATGATAAAAAATAAAAAATCTTACATGTATAAAATTCTGAGTAAAAAAATAAACTTGTAACAGGCCCTTGAATCACACGAAGGTGTTAAAGTGACTTATGTCCCACAAGCCTGTAGGACAATAGCAGCAATACAGTACTTTACCCATTTGCAGCCAGGACTACAGAGAATTACCAAACTATTAGAGAGAAAGGACTATGTTTCAGCAGCAAATGGGAAAAATCATTCTCTGGTCTGATTTCACCTTCACTATCAGAGATAGGGGGAGCCAGGATGATAGTCAAACTGAGGTACTTGACTCAGAATATTGCACATGGAGTATAGTACAAGGGAGTCCTGCATCTTAACATATGTCAAACTCTGCAACCTCGATTCTCACAATTGGTTCAAGTCCTTTCATAATGGCATAGAAGTTCAACATATCCTCCCTGGATTGGTTTTGGTCTGCTTTGACCTTGTGCTTACTTGGCACTGTATAGTGGCTCTTTTGTTCCCTTCTCCTGGAATCAGGCATAATCGTTGAATAAAGTCCCATAACATTTATCAATAAATGGCAGGTTTCCATAGTCTAAAGATTTTGGGAATGCATAGTTACTAGGGCTAATAAATACTGTAAACTTATACTGTAAACTTTATCCCTCAAGGCAAAAAACATTAATACTGATTTCATGTACTTCAAGTATGACCAAGGATAGGAAAAAAAAAAATCAAATAGAATCAGCACAGCAAAGTAGATGAAGAATGGGCCTAAGGGTCAAGAAGACTTGGATTCAAGTTCTGCCTCTAACAAATATTGGCTGGGTGACCTTCAACAACTTTTTGTGCTCTCAACACTTTGAGTCATAGAGAAACTAGAATAAAGACTACAAATTGCAGAGATCATTGGCTTACATTAGTAGGAGTATACTTATCCCAGAGTTCTCCATACCAATGAAATCATACCATATCTACTAAGAGTCTGAGGATTTAGGAAGTCATGAATTCAAATCCTACTTCAGACACTTAATAACAGGGTGATCCTGGGCAAGTGAACCAGTATCTCTGAACCTCACTTACTTCATATGTAAAAAGTGATTTCTTAGGTGCTTCTAGGTACTAGGCACTGGTCTAGATGCTGGGAACATAAATAAAAGCAAAAAGGAAACTAGTCCCTACCCTCAAGGAGCTTAAATTCTTTTTTTTTTTAACCCTTACCTTTTGTTTTAGAATCAGTACTGGGTATTGGTTCTAAGGGAGAAGAGTGGTAAGGGCTAGGCGATGGAAGGTTAAGTGACTTGCCCAGGGTCACACAGCTAGGAAGTGTCTGAGGCTAGATTTAAGGAGTTTAAATTCTAGTGGAAGAAGAAAACATGCAAAAGAAAGCTGAAAAGTGGGGAGAGGGAGGAAGAAGATTGTCTGCATGTTGGCATGGTGAAGAAAATAGGAGAGAAGCCCAGAGAGGAAGGAAGGAGGAAATATAGATGGTCTGGGCACTTTCTTTAAAATGGAAAGTTCTGGGAAGAGCTGAACAATCTGAGAAAGAGGTAGAGTCATTATTCAGGGTGAGAAGGATGCTGCAACATGGTAGAAAAAATCCTTGGCAAGATAGAAATATGAATAAGCATGATAGAAGATAGAATATTATGTGCAAAGGAGAAATCCAAGCAAAGTACTATTAAAAATTTTGGAATGTTTGGAGTGGTAAGGATCAGAAAAGCTTTATGAAGAAGGTCGGTTTCCTGAACTAAGCCTAGAAGGAAGAGGATTTCAGTAACAGAGATGTGGGGAGAATGTGTTTCAGGCCTTAGGCAGAACAGGGTTGGGGACACAGATTAACTTACCCAAATATGCACAGGTCAAAAGAATAGGAAGAGACCATGAAAAAACTGGAGGTCCATTTTGGCTGGACCAATATGGAACATCGAAGAGAATGTGATAAAGGTGGAAAACTAGGGTGAAGCCAAATTAGGGAGGCCATCATGAACAGCCTCAGACTGAGGGGGTTATATTTTTATCTCATTGACTATAGAGATGTAGTGAGAATATATTACTCAGATAGTTTGTCAAATTAGCATAACTGATTCCATTTTGTTTTTTAATGTCTGCCTTGTGAGATCTGAGTTTTTTTTTTTAAAGTTGTTTTTCTATCATAAGATAGGCTCCTGTGTGGTTTGATTTAGTAAACAACATATTTGGGTTCTTAAACAACTGATAAACCTATTTGGACTCTTTGATATGAGAGACCACCAATAGAAAAAAATATATTTTAAACAACTTTATCTGTTGTTTTAAAGTAAACTAACCATCGCATTTCCTGCCTTGTCATGGTGGAGGGGCTTGGGTAGCTCAATGAAAGCTAGCTCTAGTTATGTCATGTAGGGTTATCCATGATAGACAGGTCATAGTGAAAGGTTCTGACAAAAGATGACCCATCCTTTGTGGTGGCCAAAAACTGGAAAACGAGGGGATGCCCATCAATTGGGGAATGGCTGAGCAAATTGTGGTATCTGTTGGTGATGGAATACTATTGTGCTAAAAGGAATAATAAAGTGGAGGAATTCCATGGAGACTGGAACGACCTCCAGGAAGTGATGCAGAGTGAGAGGAGCAGAACCAGGAGAACATTGTACACAGAGACTAATACACTGTGGTATAATCGAACGTAATGGACTTCTCCATTAGGGGCGGTGTAATGTCCCTGAACAACTTGCAGGGATCCAGGAGAAAAAAACACTATTCATAAGCAAAGGATAAACTATGGGAGTGGAAACACCGAGGAAAAGCAACTGCCTGACTACGGGGTTGAGGGGACATGACAGAGGAGAGACTCTAAATGAATACTCTAATGCGAATATTATCAACAAAGCAATGGGTTCAAATCAAGAAAACATGTAATGCCCAGTGGATTTACGCGTTGGCTATGGGGGGTGGGGGGGGAGGAAAAGAAAATGATCTATGTCTTTAATGAATAATGCTTGGAAATGATCAAATAAAATATATTAAAAAAATTAAAAAAAAAAAGATGATCCATCGGAGAAGGAAATGGCAAACGATCCTTGTTTGTTTTTTTTTTTTTTTTTTTGCCAAGAAGATGCCTAAATGGGGTCACAGAGAGTCTGGAACAACTGAACAACAAAAAGCTGGAAGGACATTGCTAACATTAATTAAAATAGGTAAGCTGGCAGGAGTTTCCACACACTTTTCCGGGGGGTAGAGGAGGGGAGAGAGGAATGATACATGTTGAGGAATGGGACATGTTGAATTTGAGGCACTATTGTCAAATAATCAGGCCAGGCCAGTGGGACTAGAGCTCTGGGGATTGAAATGTAGATTTGGGAGACATCAACAAAGAGATGGTCATTGAAGTCCCCAGAGTAGGAATAATTGTCAAGGAAGAGTTTATTGACTGATAAGAGAAAAGGCTTGAGGAGAGCCTTGGGAGATGATGATGCAGAGGGGGAGTCTGAGAAAAAGAGGTTAAGCAGAAAGACCTCTAGGAGAAAGGAATCATGAAGCATGAGGGGAAAGAGTGCTCTCTTCTCTCTTCCTGGGCTCTTCTTTTCCATCTTGGGTTGAAGCTGCTTTGTTCTAGGCTTCCACATTTCATCTTGGTATTTCCTTGTATTCTGCTTACAGAATTTCTCTAAGTCCTGTGCTTAAAGCTTTAGGCTCAGCTTTTCTCAGGATTTTCTTGTTTTAAAAAGCTGCTTCTTGGGGGCTGCTGAGTGGCTTAGTGGACGGAGAGCCAGGTCTAGAGATGGAAGGTCCTGGGTTCAAATCTGACCTCAGACACTTCCTAGCCGTGTGACCCTGGGCAAGTCACTTTAGCTCCATTGCTTAGCCCTTACCGCTTTTTCTTCTTTAGAACTAATATTGATTCTAAGATTCAAGATAAGGGTTAAAACATAAAAGCTGCTTATTCTCTATCCCCAACCCCAAACTGACCTCCATTGTTTCTGAAAGTAGTTTTCTAAAGTTTATGGGATTTTTTTTTTTTACTAATTTCTTCCCATATCACCCCCATTCTTGTCAAGTCCCAGAAGCTAAGTGTCAGGGAGATAGATGGTGAGCCTGGAGTTAGGAAGACTAATTTCATATCAAATTTGTGTGACTCTGCATGTCACTTAACCACCATTTGCCTCAGTTTCCTCATAGGTAAAAGGAGGATAATAATAGCACTTTTCTTCCAGGATTATTGTAAGAATAAAATAAGATAATATATGTAAAGTGCTTATCACAGGGCCTGGCACATAGTAGGTCTATATAAAAGTGAATTCCCATCCTCTCTTATGTTCCCCCATCCTTTATTTCTAGATTTAACAGCCCAGCAGAGCAGTACAAAGCTAAGATCCACATTATAAAGGTCCCGCATTATCTGCTTAGTCAAATATTACCATAATTTATGAGCATGTCTTCAAACAAACTTAGGGTGGAGTTGGCTCTGAAGAGTCATTATAAAGGAGAGAAAGAAGATTTCTTGGGGGGCTTGAAATTTTTTTCATTTTCTATGGGGGATTCTCAAATGGCCCCCAGCACAGTAACTTTGTCTTGCCTTTATATAGACTGTCTGTGCCTGGAAAGCAGCATATTATAGTGGAAAGTGTGCTGGGTTTGAATCCTGTTTCTGCCATTACTACCTGAGGCAGATAGGGGGTGTGATCGATAGAGTTTTGGATCTGGAGTCATGGAAAACTTATTGTGTTGTGTTGTCTTGGGCAGGTCACTTAGCTTCTCAAAGTCTTTTCATCTGTAAAATATGGATAGAAATAGCACCCATCTGACCAAATGACATAATACATATGAGGCACTTTGCAAACCTTAAAATACTCTGTAAGTAACAGCTGTTATTATTGTCATCATCACTTTGGTGCTTTGGGCAAGTCCTTTCTGACCTCAACTGCTTCATTTGTAAAATGAAAATTTTGAAATATAAGACCTCTAAAGTTCATCCCAACTCAAAACCAATGGTCCAGTTATTTCCTATTCTAGGAATTACTAACATTCTTTATGGCTTAGCCTCAGAACCCTTTCCTGATCCTTTCTACTCTCATAGGAATGGAATCTCCTGTTCTATTCTTGTTTTTTTCCCTAGTGCTTAATGCAGGATTTAAAAAAAAACAGTTGGTCTTTAATATATGCTTATTGAATGAATGGATGGATGAATGAATGGATGAGAGATAAGCCAGATGGATAGATGCTTGATTCCTATATTAACATCTCCCTCAGTTTCCTCATCTGTAAAATAAGGATAATAATAGCCCCCATCTTTCAGGTTTGTTGTGAAGACCAAATGAAATGATCATTGTTAGCATAGTGCCTAGCACATAGTAAAGATTAGATAAATATTGACACTTATTGTTATTGGGTCTGTGTCCACTTGATGATAAACTCAGTGGCAATGACTTGCAAAGCTTAATAATTTGGATGTAGGGTCAGAGGGAAGGATCATCATATGTCTTTGGAAAACCTCTAGGCATTCTCCCTTCCTTTCCCCTCACTTCCAGAGTTTAATAACAAGGGGGAAATGATGGCTTTCTTCTCTTACATAGATTGGTATTTCCCTGTTGCCATCTCACATACAAATCATGCACAACCTTGTTGTGTTTGCTGCTTCAGATCACAACCCTTGGTAGAGAGGCTCTTCCTCCATCTTTTCTTACTGTTGGATTGGCTATTGGAAGAGTCTGGAAAGGCCTGATATTATGAATAGAAGGACAATGGACTTATCAAGAGTTAACAGGCAAGTAGTTGGACATGGTGGCTTATGTCATCCCTGACACTGGGTTGACTTGATGTCGGTGGATCACCTGAGTTTGGGAGAAATGATTGTGTGTCTATGCTAAGTCTGGCACTTATACAGTGAGTTCCTGAGGGTGGGAGGCTACCAATTTTCCCAAGAAAGGACAAACCAGCCCAGGTTAGAAACAGAGCAGGTTAAGGCTGAGTGGTAGTTGTCCTTCCCATCTGGATGAGATTGGGAGACTCAAGATAATAAAAAAAAATAATCTAATATGTATGAGAAAAAGGGTTGCCCAACAATTATCTTTTATTTTTTTATTTTAGCCTTTTTTCTACAGATTATATGTAATAAATTTCTACATAAGTTTTCTGAAGTTATGCGATTCAAACAGTTTCCCTCTCTTCCTTTTCTCCCCACTTCCGGAGCTGGCAAGCAATTTGATCTATTGCCCAACAATTATCAATGTATAAGTAGGGGGTTTTAACCTGGCATCCATGAACTTGAATATTTCGATGACTATGTTCCCAAATAATTGGATTCCTTTGCAATCCAGTATATATTTTATTTAATATGCATTTAAAAAGATTATTCTGAGAAGGAATCCATAAGCTTTATCAGACTGAGAGGGATCTGTGATACAAAAAAAAAAATTGTTGAGAACCTTTGGACCAGAGTTTGAAGAAAATGTGTCCTTTGACAGTTTTATTAATGCCTTTAGTTTGTACGTCCCTCATTCATGGAAATACACTACATCGAATAGTGAAGCAAAATTAACCAACACAGAGACAAGATCTGAAAATGTACCTAATCCTCCTCTTAACTGCTGAGGGGAGGGAGGTAAGTTTTGTTATCTGTTGCCTGGGGACCATTGTTGGTTTGTACAGTTATACAGAGTTTGGCTTTCCTGAGAGCCAAAGCATGGTTTAACTCATCCCAGAAGACTTGAAACCCATCATGGGTCTGTGGGGCCATCTTTTGCTCAGACTCAACTGTCTGAAGTTATTAAGCTAAACAGTCCCTACTTGCTATGTTTCAAACTGTTAACACTTCCTTTCTCTTAGTGGAAGCATCTTGTTCCCTCTTCCGAGGCACTGGAGACAAAGCAGAGGCTTGCCAAGCCCTTGGCGACCTATTCATTAACTCCCTGGGTATCCATCAGGGAAGGCAGGAGGCCTTGGAAATCCAGCTCACATCAGCAGTGTCAATGGAACACCACAGAGTCCTCAGCCTTTAACTCAATCTTTCAAACCCATTCCCAGCTGGCCGGCTGTTTATTAAACGGCAGTGCAAAGAAAACACGGGGTGATAAAAAATAATCTGGTTACAGAGGGAAGGTTTTCCCCAGCTGGATAATTCAATCGGGGTGGTTGGCCTTGAAGTGGCTGAAAGCAACCGAGGGAAGCCTGGCAGGGGCTCAGAAAGGAACATCAAACAGGGATTAAAGCGCTTGTTGTCTCTGTTGTCACAGGCACCATGAAATGGGCTTATGGGAAGAGTGAAACTTCAGGGAACCTGGATGCCCATTTGGGTCTCCTCTTCCTCACAGGTGCATACATTAATGAAGTCTAACCAACAACTTGGTGATAATAATTTTCAACAGATTTATTCAAGGGTCTGCATGTGAATGAAGGTGTGTCCAGGGTAGCTGTCTGTGTCTATGCATTTATGATTCCAATTTGTATTCAGGCTGGATCTAGACATTGCCCAGTTAGAAAGAAATTAAAGGAAATTCCATTCCATTCCAACAAACTTCCACCTCAGTTTCCCTATATGTAAGAGCAGGAGGTGGATTGCATGGATCTTTAAGTTTCTTTCTGGACCTACTAAAGCCTGGAGCTCACATGTCCATTTCTTTATTATATTTGGATGCCTGCTCAAATGGCTAAATGAAGTTAAACATAATCAAAATGAACATTTCAAATCAGGGGTTCTTAATTGTGTGTGTATGTGTGATGGCACCCCATCCCTGGACTGGTGAAGTCTATAGTCTTACTCTTCTTAGAAGAATGTTTTTAAATAAATAGGTTTTTTTTTAATTGGAAAAAATATTTTAAATTAAACAAAAAAATTAAATTTAAAAATAAAAACAAAGAAAAATTATATTAGATTCTAGTTATGTAGGTATAAATTATATATGAAAATAAACTATTATAAATTATAAATATAAGTAAATTATAGTAATAAATAGTTATGCTGAATTATGGTTATAAAAGAATTATAAATTATACTGAATTATAGTTATAAATAATCATATATAAATTTATATATGTATGTATATATATATATATACGTATTTCTTGCTTTTTCTTTCTTTGTTTCTTTCTCCATATACCCCATATTAAGAACCTTTATCTTAAGTTGTTAAACTTTCCCATGGCCACTCTGAATTGAAGGGAGCAATAAGGATTATCCCTTAAAATGGTTTATTCTTTTTTTGTGGTATCATTTCCTAGGTTGCTCATACTAACAATGTTGAACAATTATAGTAGATTTTTATGGTGAAAGATTTTGAATCAAATATTTTTCCCCTTTGCAAAACTGTGAAGGACATATGTATTATTTTGGATTAATGAGATTCAAGTAATAGGCACTGTGTCTTTGGGGATTAAAGACTGACCTTAGAGGCAAGAAGATCTGAGTTCAAGTCCTGCTTATTCAAAACATATATTCAAAGCACAAGCCATCTGTGTGACCATAGATTTAGCCTCTCATAATCCCAGGCTAAGACTTTAATTCCATGTTCAAACTAGAAAAAAGAAAAGGTTCAACTGAAGAGATGTAGGACTGAGGAATAAGGTAGCCTTGCCATGTAGATAGAACACGAGACAGCAGCTAGATAGGTCAAGTGTTGTATTGATACCTTCATAACAAAACCAGATCCATGGGCCAGATAGACAGCTCAATGGATTGAAAGCCAGGCACATACATGGGAGTTCCTGGGTTCAAATCTGGCCTCAGACACTTCCTATCTGTGTGATCCTGGGCAAGCCACTTAATCCCCATTGCCCAGCTCTTAATGCTCTTCTGCATTGGAACCAAGACACAGCATTGATTCTAAGATGGAAGGTAAGGGTTTAAAAAACAGAGAGAACCTAAAGGAAGCCCCTGTGATTCATATTCCTTGAGGACAGGGAACAGCTAGCATTTGCTAAGAACATGATTTATAAGGTTGGTTACCCAGCCATATTTTCCATTGCAATTAGAATCTTGGAGTAGCTAGTAGCAATGCAATGATCCAGAACAATTTGAAGGGACTTTTGAGAAAAAAACACTATCCACATTCAGAGGAAGAACTGTGGGAAAAGAAACACAGAAGAAAAACAACTGCTTTACTACATGGGTTGAGGGGATATGATTGGGAATGTAGACTTCAAACGATCATCCTAGTGCAAACAACATGGAAATGGGTTCTGATCAAGGACACATTTAATACCCAGTGGAACTGTGTGTCAGCTATGGGAAGGGGTAGGGGAGGGGAGGGAAAGAATATGATTCTTTTACCAAGGGATAATGTTCTAAATTGACTAAATAAAAATTTCCTAAATAAATAAATAAATTTGATGTAAGGGGAAAAAAAGAAATGCTAGCTATTGTTATTCTTGGAGCATTAATAATCTTATGTGGCTTACCCAGGGGTCACCAACCAGTATGAATCAGAGAATATGGAAATAGGTCTTGATCAATGACACATTTAAAACCCAGTGGAATTGCTCATTGGCTATTGGGGTGGGGGGAGGGAGGGAAAGAGCATGATTCTTGTAACTATGGAAAAAAATAATAAAATTAAAAAAAAAAAAAGAATCTTAGAGTAGAGAAGGTACCCAATTGGGTCTCCTTAGATTGGGCTCTCACCACCAATCTCCTTTGTTTCTCCAGGTTTTAGCATTTTTTTGTGATGGGCGGACAGAGAGTAGGATAGATCAGGAAGAGATAAGTTTCAGATTTGGGGCAGAAGAATTGTATGGAAACCCTAAAGTTGAAGCTAAAGTCATAATCAAGGATGTCAAGTCAAACTAGAGGATGAAGAGAAGATCCACTGAATTAGACAATTTAGGATTGAATTTAGGAACTTAGATCAATCAATAATCATTTACTAAGTACCTACTATGTAACAAGCATCATGCTTAGAGGTAATTTAGTTGAACTTCTTCATTTTATAGATAGGAAAATGGAAACCCAGAGAGAAAGGATTAGGGGCTAGCATCTAAAGTCCCCAAATGGGCAAGAGGACACATATAGGTCAGGTGTTAAGATCTCCACATGGCTAAACTTAGCATGAAGACACAAGTAGAAGGGCAAATCTCAGATTCAAGCACAGGATTTGAGTTTCAAGGTAGATGTGAAGAAACACATGGATAAGGAAGTTTCACACTACAACACTGGTATAGTAAATGAGGTTTGGAATGAACAGGCAGACTCCTATAGCCCCACAATCATACTGTGGCTGGCAATACCAGGGCAAGGGCGTTTTACCCTCTGCCCTAACTTTAAGCAGCCTGTCTGGTGTGGTCAAATACTACAAGTATTAGAGTATGTGGGCCACTTCATGCCTTGGGACAGAGTTCAGTGGTATCATATTCAAATAGAATTGGATCTCTGCTGGTGGCATATTGATGTAGAAAACTAAAAACACATTACCTATGTTGCTTTTCATCTTTATTATTTTTGTTCGACATTTCACAATGATGTTTTCATCTGTTTTCAGCCTGTCCAATTGGCCTGTGGTCCTTGAATTTTATACTTCTGTAGGAGATGGTGATTGCACCAGAAAGCCCCAGAGCCATAATCAGAAATTTTGGTACCTAGGTCAAGCTCTAGGAAGAAAACCATCGAATCAGCTTTAAAAGGCACATCCAGGTGTTGGGTATTTGTATGTATGTGTGTAGTATGTCAGATCTTAGAGAGAGACTTCAGACATCAGGACAGAAGACATTTTTAGGAAGATTAGTTGAGATATTGTTCTATGCAGGGAAATAAAGTATCACAGAGCTACTGTTGGGGAGACCATTGCTAGAGGAGAGAAGATAGACTGGGAAGGAATTCCTCTGAGGTGCAGCCAAATTGGGCATGAGTACAGAGGCATGATATTTGGTAACTTCTTGGATTAATTATTCTTGCTACCAGATAGTTACTACACTCAATTATTTCTATCTGCTGGAATGAAAATATTATTAATATTTGTTCATTTCAGAATTTTGGGGCAAAGTTCTTAGCTCTCTTCCCTGTATCCTATGGGAAAAACTTTCAGTGCTGAGAGCAGTTATGGGGGTACTACACTGGCCTGTATTCTCTTTCCCCAGGCTCTTCTGATCTCTGTTTCGTATTCAGAACTCTCATGCTTTATCTGCAGATTTGTGTCTGGCCTGTCCAAACCACAGCCCAAGCTAAGAGAGAGGCCCATAGTTATTTGGGGTTGCATGGCAGCATAGATTTATACTGTTAAATTTATCATCCAGAGGATCCTAGGATTTTAAGGTAGAAAGAACTTTTAAGATCTTAGTCCAAGCCTTCTCTTGGCATTTACATTCTCCCTTGCCTGGGATTCAGCCATTGACTTCCAATGGAGTGTAGCACCTTAACAAATGATATGACCACTAGAAGAATAGAATTTTGCTTTCCTTCTATGTCAACAAAGTAAGTACTTTGCAAGGGGTAAGGTTGAAGTAATTCTATTGAGATTTGGTCTTTTAGTTTCTTGGATCTCCAGATCTAAGTCTTAGACACATATGGCATGTTTATTTAAGGGGAATTAAAGAGAAGAAACTCAAGAAAAAAGATTGTCTTCTATATAAATTAGAATAAATCTGTACATGCTAGAGTTCTAAAAGTTTTATTAGTATCTTTTAAAAAATATGTAATCATTTCCTGATGTGTTAGGAGGCTTTTTATTTTCTTCTTCCTCCAAATCCTCCTGGATAACAACAAAAAACCCCAACCCCAACAACAACAACAACAACAGCAACAACAACAAACAAAATAAAAACAACAAAAAGAAATTCATGTAATGTTTTGCTTTTATAATCCCACACCTAGCCAAGCAGAGAAATTTATGTTTATCTGTTCTCTTCGATTGAAACTGGTCCTTACAATTAGAATTTAGCTGTCTTTGAGTGTTGTTTTTCTTCACATTATTATGATATAATTTTCTTTACATTTGTATCTCTGGCACCCAGCACAGTGTCTGGTTCCTGAAAGGTAATTTGATATATCCTTATTATTGACTGATTATTCTAGTCATATGTTGCTCTCCTGGATCTGTTTACTTTAATTTGCATCAGTTCATATGGGTCTTCTCATATTTCTCTAAGTTTGTTATGTTCATTATTTCCTCAATAGTGACCTCTTGCATTCACAAGCCATGATCTGTTCAGCCATGGCACAAATGATGGGCTAGCCCTTTGTTTTCAGGTCTTTGCTATTGCAACAGAATTCTAGAAGTTTTTGGTTTTTTAAAAACCCGAACCTTCCATCTTAGAATCGATGCTCTGCAAGGTAAGGGCTAGGCAATGGGGGCCAAGTGATTTTTCCCAGGGTCACAAAGCTGGGCAGTTACTGAGGCCAAGTTAGAACCCAGGACCTTCTGTCTCTAGGTCTGACTTTCAATCCACTGAGCCACTTAGTTGCCCCCAGAGTCTAGAGCAAAGCATTTTGTAGAGAAAGCATTTTTGTGAAATGCCTAATCTCTTGGACCAAAGCTCTTCAGTAGAAGTGGACTATGTGTTAAACCTTTAGATATTGCAAGTATATTTTTGTCAAACAATGTCTTCCCCAGTGCAGGGAGGGGAGAAAGGGAAGGAGTTGCCTGGAAATTTTAATGTAACAAACAAATGAATTAATTAATTTTAAAACCATTACATATTTACTGATAAGAATTTATGGTTAAAATTTTTTCTCTTTATAGTTAAAAAAATAACCAAAGCCCAAATCACCATTATGTTCAGTCTTATTTTTTTCTTAATGACTCCAGTGGATATTATTGTGTTCTTTCTGCAACTATGTAATAAAGAAACTTTTCTTCTGCTTGGTAGAAGACAAATTCTTTCACCCTTATTCTAGCTCAAGTGATACAAGTGTGTTCAGAGGCCTGCCACACTATGGGGTTTGAGGTAAGAGTGTTTCTAGGAACAATTGACTCTGTTGCAAATATTTTTCCAGAGGGCTGGAAAGTTAGGCAACTGAGACTGAAATATGAAATCCTGGACAATGCAGTTTGTAGATTTTAAGCTGAAAGGGACCATGGAGGCCATCTACTCCATTTGTCCCCATTAGCAGATGAGAAATCTAAGACTTGAGACTTACCCATAGTTCCACAGGTAGTAAGGGTCAGAAGAAGCTTTGGAACTCAGTACCTTTAGTTCTGAAACTAGAGATTTTCCCTCTATACCACACTTGCCTTTCCAGGAAAGTCATTGGAACAATATCTGCACATCCCTTCTGAGATAACCCTGGAGAAGCTTTTGGATCTCTGAGTATCCAAGGGACATTTCCTGAAGATGTGACCTCCAAAGCTCTAGACTTCCCTCTTTGGCACTAAGTCCTTTTCATAGGGATGATCCTACAGTCAAAATGCCCAGTTAAGTGATGATGAAATTCCTGGAGTTTCTGCACGATTGAGTCAGTGTTTCTGGGAGCCGTATCAAAACTCGGCATCCTTATAGGTTCAATGAGTTAGGGAATGGAGAGGGTTTCCAGGGGCACTTCCGTTTCAGCTTGCTTCTATTTTAAAGCCTGGAGACAATTAAAGACCAGTGTCTGGTGCCAGTATTCCCTGACCCCCCCCTTCTCCCCACTTTTATTTTTTCCACAGATCACTCTATTCTTAGAAACTGTTGAGCTAAAGATGCTGGAGTCAAGACTCTGGAATCTTTTCCTTCATGTGACAACAATGCATTTTTCTCGCCAAAGCTTGGTTTGGGCTTTTCTTGGGCTTCCCAGAATGACTGATGCAGGTTGGCTATAATTGTGAACATTCCCTAGTCAATAAACATTTCTGGTGTGCGGACTGTGGGATGGGCACTGTGCTTGGCACATAAAGGAAAGCAAAGATAGTCTTTGCTCACAGTCTAATAAGGGAGACAACATGAAAATAATAATATACACATAAGATATACAGATAATAAAGTAGAAATATAATCAACAAAGGGAGGCAGTAACATAAAGGGGAACCAGGAGAGGTTTCTTGAAGAAGGTGGGATTTCAGCTGGAACTTGAAGGAAGTCAAGGAGGCCAGGAGGCAGGGATGAGGAGGGAGAGCCTTCTAGGCATGGGAGACAGAGAGGGAAAATTCCTGGAGGCTGGAGAGGGTGTGTTTTGTTAGAGGAATAGCAAGGAAGTCAGTGTCCCTGGATCATAGAGAATCACAGGATCACAGGGACTAAGGTTGACCCTAATAGAGACTGGAAAGATAGTAAGGAAGTAGGTTATGAAATTGTACTAATTCCTTTAGAAGAGTGAGAAGAGTTATTATAATTAAGGAAATATGGCTGACTGATGACCATAAGACATATATATATATATATATATATATGTATATATATATATATATATATATTTTAAACCCTTACCTTCCATCTTGGAGTCAATACTGTGTATTGACTCCAAGGCAGAAGAGTGGTAAGGACTAGGCAATGGGGGTCAAGTGACTTGCCCAGGGTCACACAGCTGGGAATTGTCTGAGTCCAGATTTGAACCTAGGACCTCCCATCTCTGGGTCTGACTCTCAATCCACTGAGCTACCCAGCTGCCCCCCATATATATATTTTTAAATTCTTATCTTCAGTCTTAGAATTAATACTGTGTATTATAGTTTCCAAGGCAGAAGAAAAATAAAAGCTGGTAATGAGGATTAAGTGACTTGTCCAGGGTTACAAAGTTAGTTTGAGTTCAGATTTGAACCTAGGACCTCCCTTCTCTAGTCTTATCTCTCAATCCACTGAGACACTTAGATGTGTTCCCCCCTCCCAGATATACTTATGAAATAGGAGCCTGTCTCATGTGTAGACTCCATCAACTAAGCAGATTGGCTCTCATTATATTTAGTATGTCAAGAATTAGACAAAAAGGTGGCTGAAGATTATTTTAAAAGTCCATATCTCAATAATTTTAGAATGGAATGTAAAAAATGAAGAAAAATAGTAAGTATGATACACATATATCTCACAGCAAATGAAATCAACTTTATGGAAATGATTAATTGAAAAATCATATAAAATATTGATGAAATTTAAAGTAGTTTAATCACTAAATTTGTGTACATAGACACAATTACAAGTAAGTAATGGCTTTAGTGGGTATAGGGGCAACTGCCCTACGTTATTTCCTGCTTTGTGGCTCTGAAAGTAAAAAACAAACAATAAAGTAATATGGGAGAAGTAGAGAACCATGACATAGGGTAGTAATGGCAAACTCCAATGCAAATAGGAGGTCACTAAAACATACATGGAGATTCCTGCAACCACATAATGGCTTATTTTTAAAGTGTAACATTGTCTAAGTCTTATTGTGTTTTTGGTTATTCTTTTTATTCATTCATTTTATTCATTTATTATATAATATATATTATGTATTATTTTATTCATTCATTATTTATATTATTCATTCAGTTAAATATGACCCAATAACATTTTAATTTAATTTGAAGTTATATCAGAAATGTTGTGGGTAGCAGGCAGATTACAGACCAGTGTTTGATACCTTTGCCATGGAACATAGAGTTGGTTGTGGAGTCAGGAAGACCTTTATGTCCTGGATCTTCTGTGTAATTGGAAATCTTGTGCCTTTGAACTACATTTCCCAGGAGCCCACTGACTTCCTGTTGTTACATGCTGACATAGATAGGAGATAAATTGGGTAGGTTTCCATGGAGAGCGCTCTTTGCTTCCTGGGTCAAGACTTTGGTGAAGCAATCTGTTTGAGCAGGTAGATTAGCCGTGGGCACATCGTTTTATTTTGTTACTACTAGTGATTATTAATAAATCTTACAAAATATAATATTTGGAGTTATTGTATATTAATTTAAATTTTTACACTTCTGGCTTTGTGAGCTGGAAAGAACATTAAAGACAACCCATTCCAGAACCTTCATTTTTTCAGATGAGGAAACAGAGACCCAGAAGGGTTTACATGACTTTCTTTAGGTACTAGGATCATTAATCTGAAGCTGAAAGGAACCTCAGAAGTCATTTAGTTTCACCACCTCATTTTGTTTTAGATAAAGAAAGACATGATAGACTTTGGCATAGGACTGTCCCGCATGGCATGCTCACGTCAAAGAAGGTGTTGTGCTCCATGAGCAAAGCAGAATCACAGTAAGAAATGAGTGATGCTCAAATTGAGAACTATCTCCAGCCCATTTGTTTATACAAGCTATTTGTGCCCAACCTGTGGTCTAGACTTCCAAGCTCCTATTGGTCAGATTAGCCACAGTTGGACACATCATACATTGACTCCAACATAGTGATGTCATTTTGGTCCTGTTCCATACAGTATACAACCAACCTTCCATTCACACTAAAGAAACCTAGGTGGCACAGTGGATAGAGTGCTGGGCTTAAAATCAAGAAGACTCATCTTCCTGAGTTCAAACTTGATATCAGACAATTACTGGCTGTGTGGCCCTTGGTGCTTCACCCTGTTTCCCCCAGTTTCCTGATCTATAAAATGAGCTAGAGAAGAAAATACCAACCCACTCTTGTGTTTTGCCAAGAAAACCCCAAATGAAGTTATGAACAGTCAGAAATGAGTGAACAATGACAGTAAATCTTATATGTCCATAGTTATTTACACATTGCCACCTCCTCCTACTCCTCCTTATGAGGATGTGAGTTTCCTAATGTTGGCCTTTCCTTGTATCCCTGGCATTTTTCATAATATCTGTACAAAGTCAGGGCTTGATAGGTACCTGCTGATTCATTGGTTTATGAAAGTGAACAGAACTTACTTGAAAAATTCACATTTGGATGACCCAGGTACATTATCCTCATCTGTTTTACTATCAGATGAACTCTGCTTGAGAAGCAAATGTTTTATTATTAAATAAAATAGAAAATAAAATAACATCAAAATAATATGAGCAAAGCACTTTGCCAATCGTAAAGTGCCATATAAATACTAGTATTAACATTTATTCATTTATACTTGTTGCTACTAGTTATAATTGTTATTATTATTAATAATTAAGCCTGGCCATACTTGCACACCATAAGGGTTTTGGTTCACTTCATGAGACCTTGGGCATTTAGGAAGTGTTTTTAGTTCATGAAAGCTGGAAGGAGACACTAGGAGACATCAAGAGGGACAGAAGTCAACTGTTCTTTTAAGAAACTGGTTTCTTAGTAGGCTGGGGTGGATTGCTGTTCTGTAGCAAGGCAGTGGTTGGGCTAAATGACATGTTCAACTCTCTTCCTTCTAGGTGGGACTAAGTGTCCCATCCAGTTCTAAAATTCTATGATGCAATGATTTGTCCACTAGCCTTATAAATAACCTCTCTGGCTTATCCTAATAGCACTGTTTGTAGAACATCATAAATGGAGTCCTTCTTTCTCTTATTTCCTTTCGACCCGCATGTGTGTACAAAATTCCCTTTGTCCACTTCAGTTCCAAGCTTCAGAATCTTAACTTGCTCTTTTTTTAAAACCCTTCCTTTTCATCTTAGAATCAATACTTTGTATTGGTTCTATGGCAGAAGAGTGGTAAGGACTAAGCAATGAGTTAAGAGGCTTCCCCAGGGTCAAAGTAGAAGTATATGAGGTCAGATTTGAACTCAGGACCCCTCATCTCTAGATCTAGAACTCAGGACTGGCTCTTGGTACACTGAGCCACCTCATTGTCCCCTTTGCCTTGCTATTGAACACAACAAATTGCCTCTTCAAGTTTTAGTTTTTCTTAGCTAACCTCCTGTCCCTGCAGTTATTAATGTAACCCTATCTCATGTTGGCCAAAAATAAAAATAATTATAAGCGTGCTGACTGGCACCTTTCTGTCTGCCTCCTGCAAATATTTCAAGCCAAAAGTTTTGCAACCCAATGCTTTATTGGTAATTAGTGGGTCAGTGGTATTGGTCCTCCTCCCACTCACCAGTGGGGACTATAGCCCTTGCATTTTCCCTGTGGCACTCTGCAGGTGGGAAGAGGGTCATTCTTATCCTTTTTTGGTAACCAGACCATGACCTTGGCTTTCAGACATCCACTTACTGAAATCTCAGGAAAAGGTGACCCATCTTCTAGCCAAGACTGGAAGTTGACTGTATAGGTATTTGCATATACCTATGTCTATACACATATCTATATCTTTGCATATATGTGCGTGTGTGTGTATTTACACATATATATCATTTAAAAAGCATTTATTAATTACCTACTACATTTCAGACATAGTATTAGACATTGGTGATATACAGTTAAAAAGAAACAGTAACTATTTTTAAGAAACTTTCCCTCCCCTCCCCTCAGTTCCCCTCTAACATTCTACTTCCTTCTCTTTTTTGGTTGAAGAATAGATAGGAAGAAAACCTTAATTTTCGTAGTATATTACTGCAAGATCAGAGGATTAGAGCTGGAAAGTATTTTGTAAGCCCTTAATAAATGTTTATTGGCTTTTCTAATTTTATAGATGAGGAAACTGAGGCTCACAGAGATAAAATAGCTTAGCCATGGTCACTTAGTAACTGCAGAATATGGATGCAACTTCCCTGGCTTCCTTGATTTCAAATAAAGTACTCTCTCCAAGCCACAGTTTTGACCCTCTTAACTTTTCAGTATGTTCATCCAAGATGAGAACTGTCCTCTTGTTCCCAAAGCAACTCCTCCCCTCACTTAACCCACTTAAGTGAAATTACTGTTCAGCTACTATTATTTTTATGATTATTTTTGTTATGGCTATTTCTCAAGATCAGATCAAATCTTCTCTGTTCCAGTATGGACTGTACCACATGGGAAGCCCTAAAGATGAAAGAATCATTGTTATTGATTTTAGGGTAAGACGATCATGGGCCTGAGTTCTCTAATTTATTTATGTAAGAATGAGGCTATCCTAAGCTTAGATGATTTGCTAAGATCAGAGATCATCTAATTCCTTTTTATTGCCTTTTCCCCCTACTAAGGAGTTTTTGAATTTTTCTCTTTCTCCCAATCTTTCCCCCTCCCCACTGAAAAAAAATAAAAAGAAAACCCTTCTAACAAAGATGCACAGTCAAGCCAAAAAAAATTGTTGTAAATCCATATCCAAAAATTGATGCCTCATTCTATATCTTGGATCCTTCACCTCTATGCTAAAAGTAGGTAACCTGCTTCATTTTTAATCCTCTGGAATTGTGGTTCATCATTAAATTGATCAGAGGTCTTAAATCTATCAAAGTTGCTTGTTTTGTGACATTTTTGGTATAATGTAAATTGTTCTCCTGGTTTGGTTCACTTTACTTCATACAAGTCTTCTCAGGTTTCTCTGAAGCATATGTTTAAATCTTTCTTATGGTTCAGTGGTATTTCATTACATTCCTGTCCTCTAATTTGTTCAGTCATTCTCCAATGGATGGGCAACCCCTTGGATTCTGCTTCTTTCCCACTTCAAAAAAGAGCTGCTAGAAATATTTTTGTACATGTGGATTCTTTTTTTTTCTTTCATTGATCTCTTTGAGTAATAAGCCTAGTAGTGGCACTAAGAGGTCAAAAAAGGTACTCATAGTTTCTTGGCTTTGGGGGAGCCGCCAATTCCAACTTAATGTCCTCTTACCCTTTCAATAGAGCTGAAAGAACTGTAGGATTCTCCTGTTCCTGGAAACCTCAGTGGGGCTAGAATCCTATACTTCAGAATTCCCCACTAGATCTACTGAAATAGGTTGCTGAGTTTGAGGGAAGTTTCTGTTACTTCCACGTTGGTGGGTAATCCCTATTTTACCTTTTAACTTTGCAAGAAAAGTTAGGATTCTTGGAATTGAAGGGCTTGAATTGGGTGCTCCTAGTTGCACCCCCAGTTCCTTGACCTTCAACAAGAAGCTCAGATATGGAAGACCAAGATGCTAATATTTTTGCAGGATCATAGGCACAGAGCTAGAAGGATCATTAGATGACAACTACTCCAGTCCTTTCATTTCACCAATGGCAAAAGGTGAAGTCATGTGCTCAAGGTCACACTGGTTATAACAGAGATAGGATTTGAATACAGTTCTCTGGCCCTAATGCCTGCATTTTTTTGACTGCACTGTGTGTTGATCTCTGATAAATTGAGGGGCAGAGATGTATTACTACTTGGGCATCTTGGGCTAAATGGATATGGCTTGATTTTTGGTGAAATATTTGGGGTTTCTGTGGCCAGTGGGTTTAGAAGGAGGCTCTACCTAGATCCAGGTTTTTTATTTTTTAAACCCTTACCTTCCGTCTTGGAGTCATTACTGTGTATTGGCTCCAAGGCAGAAGAGTGGTAAGGGCTAGGCAATGGGGGTCAAGTAACTTGTCCAGGTCACACAGCTGGGAAATGTCTGAGGCCAGATTTGAACCTAGGACCTCCCATCTCTAGGCCTGGCTCTCAATCCACTGAGCTACCCAGCTGCCTCCTAGATCCAGGTTTTGAGGACATAGGTCAGTGGCTGTACCTCGATCCAGATCTTGGACATGTATATTAATGATTATAAATAACTGTAGGCTACCCAAGCATATGCAATACTTTTTTGCTCAGTACTTGAGGAGGGGCAAGGAGTGAAGACAAGGGAAAGTGGAGCTGACAATAGATTTTGCCATTGATGCTTTAATTATACTCACCTCCCCCCTTTTATTCTAAGAATCCTATTCACTCCAACCCCACTCTTTTCTCCTTTCTTCTTTTTTACACTGACAAATGGGAGCTAGATGTGGTGTAGTTGGGGCCCTGCTTCCCTGGTTCTCCAGATCAGACTTTTTTCTTACCTGTTGCTTTTGACCCGGGCATTACATCATTTGCTTCTGACACACCCTGGCTGACTCACCAGGATGAAGTCCTACCCATTAAGGAATCCAGACTGAGCATGCCTGAAAATAAGCAATGAGTTAAGACCCAACAGCTGCTCTCCTAGCTGAGCATGCAAGCAGGGGTAATTGGGCAGCTGCCCAATTGCTGCCAGCTAGTGCTCTATCTAGTCTGCCTCAGAGAGAGCATAGAAGACAACAGATGATGAGAAAGGGTGGATTCCTAAGAGGGAAATGGTTTGGGGACCAGAACATTGCTTAAGTTCCTGATGGTTTTCTCTTTGCTTCCTGATGTCTGAAGGCACCTTAATTCTTTTTATGAAGCACTCCAAACAGTGATTCTACTTGGCAGACAGCTCTTGAAACTCTTAGTGCCAAGTTTAGGAGGAAAAGAAGTATCCCAGAGAGGAGAAAGTAGAGAACAGGGAATTACCCCCAGGAGTGACTTTGTGAGCTCTGCTGGATGCCATATGTGACACATACATCCATTTTCTTCAATTCAGACAATTTTATAGCTGCACAAGAAAACCTCTTTTCCCCTTGAATGGCCACAAAGGAAGCTATTAATGATATAACTTGGAGACTATTGAGCAACCTCAGCATGCTTTCCTAATGACCCCTAATAGACAGCATTCATTTTTCCAGGCTACAATTATCTCCGCCGCTATTGAAAATGAAACATAACAAAAATGGCCCTCCTAAGACTTTCCATTAGATCTCCGCTTCAGGGTGTGTTTGGGAGCTAAGATCAGAAGCTCCTTTAATTGATATTAAGCTCAAAATCCTTCTTTCAAAAAAGATCTGAAAAATGTGTCTCATAGAAGCAGAGATTCTGCCTCATGAGGCTGGAGGGAGTCTTGGGGATCATCTTGTCCATAATCATTTTCCAGATGAGGAAACTGAGGCCTGGAGCAGTAAGTAAATGACACTGAGTTGGATTTTTCATTGTTCAGTCAGTTTGTTGCTGCTCTTTAGTCCTGAAAGTAGTTTCTTTCCATTCTGGTTTCTACTGCTCTATAACACAGAGAATATAGTATATCCTGTATTTAGCCATTATGGTTTCAGAGGTGAAATTATAAAATAAAACATGGCCTCTGGGAAAGGAACTAAAGAGAAACACAGAGAAATTGAGAATATTGATTGGCCTTTTGTCGTGTGGTCAAAGGATTTAATGAATTACCTTTTTGTAATCCAAAAATCTTGCTTGAGATAAAAGGGGTCAAGGAAAAAATAGCTCTGTTTTGGTAATATTATTTCAGTGTAATAATTTTTTGAATTCCTTACCCTCATTTCTCTTTTAAAAATAAACTTGATTAACATTTTATGTTTTTAATATCACCTACCTGCATTTTTGAATATATCCCTCCTGCAGAGTCATCACTTATAATGATTTCAGCATGGTTTTTGCTATTTTGAAATGTTGCAGGAGTATAAAGGTTCTAGGGTCTCTTATAATGAATAATGTTTAAAAGAGGGGGAAAATTTTAGTTAAACTAACCAAAAGTCTAGTCTGGTATTCTACACAGTGTTCCTCTACTTTGCAAAAACAAGCAAACCAATAAACAAAAGGGCGGGGGCAGTGTTATCTCCCATGTCTTCTTATATTTTCAGAGTATTTATTTTTAGATTCTTTGGTTAGTTCTGTTATTTCCATTTTCATTGTGGTAGTCATAGAGTATATTTTCATTTCAATCATCCTAGTTATCCTTTCTTTTGGCACAGGAAAATCCTGTTCTGTTGATGTACCACAATGTGTTCAACCATAGGTATCTACTTCTTTGCTTCCAGTTCTCTGTTAGGACAAAAAGTCTGCCCAAGTATGGTATATATGGACTGTCTTTTTGAATTTGATTTCCTTGAGGTCGATTGTTAGCAATTTTTTCTCCTCTTCTCTCTTTTCCCCATTTCTCCCTGCATTGAGACAAACCCTGGGGGAATGAATTAAGCTTTTTGTATCCTGACTTCTGTAATGACTGAGGAAGACTGGATTGACCTTGGGATGGAAGAACAGTAGGCTGTAGGCTGTGTGGGATGAGTTGAACAACACTGGAAGACTCTCCTGATTCCAAACATCTCTCCCACCCAGGGACCTGGGTTTGTAATTCTTTATTCTTTGGGGGTTAGCATTGAATCAGTCAATCAAATCAATGACTTCTCTCTGATAGGGGGGACAACTTATATCTCTAAGAGTAGATCAGAATATATATACACAGTATATATAGGATGGTTGGAAGGAAAGAGAACACTAGCAGTTAGGGAGGGGAATTAGGAAAAAGCACCATGTAGAAGGTGATGCTTGAGTGGCATTTTAAAGACATCTTAAAGGGACTGGTCATGCAAGGGTCCCAAGTTAAGAGGAGAACTGTATTTGAGGAACAGAGAAAATGGAAAGTTTGACTAGATATTGTAGAATCAATGTACAATGAGGATGAAAAAAATAAGTGGGGGGCTAGGTTGTGAAATACTTTAAAAACAAGATGACAGAATATATTTTATTCTGAAGGCAATAGGGAACCATTGGAACTGGTTGACTCTGTGCTTAAGTAAAAATCACTCTGCAGTGATGGTAAAAGTGCCAGTCTTAGAATCAGAAAAACCTGGATTTGAACTCTGCTTCAGACACTGGGTGGTTGTTTCACCTTCACAAGTCTCAGTTTCCCTTTTTGTTATGCAAAGATTATGATCATCTTTGTAGTACCTAACTCACCAGGTCTTATTTTGCAGGGCTAGAATGAGATTAATGTATGTAAATAAGCTTTGTACATTTTAAAGAGTAATCATATTGGTATTGTTCAGTTGTGCTAACTCTTCATGACCCATGTCCATGGGGTTCTGGGTGGCAAAAGTACTGAACTAGTTTGCCATTTTCTTCTCTGTCAGATTAAGGCAAATAGAGGTTAAGTGACTTGCCCATGGTCACACTAGTAGTGTCTGAGTTGGAATTTGAACTTAAGTTTTACTGACTCCAGGCCTAGCACTATCTACTGAGCCATTTAGCTGCCTAGCACTCATGTTGTTGTTGAATTGTTTCAGTCATGCCTGATCAGCTGCCATTAAAAATAACAATAATTCCTATCTAATGCAAATATAGCTAGGAAAGATAACATCAAAATACTAATATTATTGTCAATTTTTTTTGGATGCTTCCCTCCTGGCCCACCCAGAAGGACAGGATGCTAGAAAGAAGATGGATAGGAAAGATGGGGAAAAGGAAGGTGCGTGAGAACCAAAGATAAAAGTTTCTTTTAAAATCACTTTACTGGGGCCTTTACCCAGCTAAGGACATCACAGAGAGGAGGTGTTTGTCATTCCAAATGGATAGTTAAAACAAAAAAAACTTCTTAGGTTTTAAAACATCAAAATTTGGTGAATAGTAAGAAAAAAAGCAACAGGAAGGATTCTTTTGCTTCTTGGGGCTTTCCCCCAATCCCCTCTGCCAAACTTATTGTCTTTTACTCTTTGTCTTCTGTATTTACTTATTTGTGTATATTCATGGAATAATGGTCCTTGAGGGCAAAGATTATTTCTTTTTTTTTTTTTGTCTTTGTGCCTCAGTGCCTAGCACCTAATAAATGCTTATTGAAGGAGATTAAATTTAGACTTAAAAGAAAGTTTTTGAAAATTCCTTACATATCTATAAATATGTCTGTAGCAGAGGTTCTTAACCTGAAGTATCCAGAACCCCATCCAAGGGGATGGGGATGGATTTTAGGAAGCTGGTGAACTTGGAAGGGGAAAAAAAATAGACCTTTATTTGCTCTAACCTGCAATTAGCACAGTATTTCCTTCAATTATTTAAAAATATTATTCTAAGAAGTGGTCCATAGATGTCACTAATCTGCCAATGGAATGATTCCTTGCTTAGAATACTGTTTTTAACTGTATAAAGTCAAATACACAGAAATCCAAAAGAAACTCATTCTATTGAAATATAGCTATAAAAATATTTACAAAAACAAGTCCAGGGATTCCAGTCTTATTAAAAGCTCACAAACTCTAGGTTTCTGGAATCTTTGACAGTTTCATCTATCAGGGATATAATCATCCCAGTGGGTGAGAAGAGGGGCGGGGGATTGCTTGTCACTGGACATTAAGGCAGGCCTCCATCTGTGAATCAGTGAGATAATAGTCAACACAATGGTCCCCATGGAGGCTTCATGATCTAATTTGTAAAGCCGTCCCCCCTCCCCACCCCCTTCTAATGTGTAGATATCGTGTTGAATCCCCCGTAGACGCTAGAGATTCCAGGAGATTTCATTGGAGTAATACGCCTCCTTTGGGGCTTCCCTTCAATGTGGGTCACTGGAATGAACTTCGTTTTCTTGAATCGAGTGTCACTCAGCACCAAGTTTGGATTCCGCATTAAGCCGGCACACAGGTCCGCCTTCCAAAGTGAGTGCTGAAATGTGATGATTGCATCAAGCCTCTTTCTTTTCCGAGGGGGCGTCCGTCCGAGAGGCTGCATCTTCATGTTTTTGCCTTTCTTTCAAGTACTGCCCGCTGTATTTACTGGCCCTTAGCTGGGGAGTGGATTGGGCTGGGGGAATCACTGGTCTCTTCTAGTGTGGAAAAATCCGACTCGATAGGAGTTCTTGACATCCCCCCCTCCCAACTCCGAGATGCTGGAACCACCAAGAAGTAGTCCGCCTCTCCCCTTCTCTACCCGAAATCACTTAGAGGAGAATCAGGTTGCTATTGTTTAAAAAAAAAAAATCAACCCACCCTCCGGGGGCCTGAGTGAAGCTGAGAGGCGGCATTTCGTCCCAGACACCAGGAGAGTTCTCTAATGGAGGACAGGCCAGTAGCCCTTTCCCCTAGCTGGGCTGCTGATGGGTACTATTCAAACAGCCAAGGGCAAAGAATGAACCAATCCCATTCTTTGGAATGCGGAGGCTGCCTCAGGGCTCGCAGCAGAACTCATTATGCTCGTGTTCTCTTCATTCCACCAGAGCGCCTCCAAGTCTTGACAACCAGGGGAGATAATTGAAGCGAAAGTACTCAGCCCAAATGCCCAAGCTGCTCCACAAACAATCAGGGGATTGTTCCCCAGCATTGTGGACGCAACAAACCTCGAGGGGAGAATGTTGCCCCGTAATTAGCAAGCAGTTGCTGTCATGCCCATCAAATGGTTATATGTGATGAAGGGAATGAGACAAGCATGGATTGTCTGCCCTGGCAATGAAGAAGAAGAAAGAGCTCTGAGTGGCAATGACAACTAAGTCCGGGGGCACTAGGGGAGTCTGACTCCCGCTTCACACTTGGGGTTTCCAGCCTGGTATAGAAAAGGACGGAGGGTCAGGGCTAGTCCCTCCACTGTAGCCTCCTGCCTAACTAAATTGGATGAAAAGATCTAATGAAGCCAGGAGGATGTAAAGAGAATCAAAAGGGACTTTCATTTCCTGCCCTCCCCATCACCCTCACTATACCCATCATGCTTTTCTTTTCCTAGCGATAAGTGATTTCCTTATCTTGGGCCATTTTTGATATTGTGAGGTCTGCAGCAATTCAGCATGAGGCAAAAATCTCCCCAGAGAAAACATAATAGTGGCGTGTCTATAGTTCAAATCAGCAGGTTCAGAGAGCGTTAGGAAGGGACATTAGAAACCATCTCCTCAACCTCCACCATTTTACAGATGTGGAAACTGAGTCTCATAGACATCAGGGGACTTAGGAAGTCACTGAGGAACTTAGTGACTTTTAGGACCTTAGGTTCCTACATCTTACAGAGTAGGGTCTTCTAATTCCCCAAGCCAAGTACATTTTCTTCACTTAGGGTAGTTTATATTTGTTTTATTTGAATTTCGTCCAAGCATGCAGCTGTAGAAAGGCAATGGGATATTATGGAATAATAATTATTATTATAGAGATAGGGAATGGATTTGTGATTTTATTGGTATATAGGGACTTCCGAGTTGAGGAAACTCCCTCTACCAATGCAGGTCTGGCACTTTCTCTTCCAACGAGTTTTAGGGAATTGCTTAAATGCTTTGGCTGGAGTTGCTCAGCCAGTTTGAGTCAGAGGGTGGATTCACAGCCTGGTCTTCCTGGTTCTGGGGCTGATTCTCTATCCACCATAGCGCACTTTATAAAAATAAAAATAATAATTGCTGATATCTCGATTACACTATCTTAGAATGATACATTCCTACTGGCCTATGAATCAAGCTCTTGGTCTGACTTAACTGCTATTTAGTCATGTGACAGTTACAGCCACTCTCTTGAGCCTCAGTTTCCTTCTCTGCAAATGGAAGATTTAAAAAAATTATTTCTGAGTTGTCACAGAAACCCAACATCCTGTGACGTCATAGACCTATGTTTCTACTACAGGGGCGGCAGTCAAATAATGGCAATTATTACTTTTTTTAAAATTTCTGATACTAATAATGTATTTCTTTGAGGCTAGCATTTTCATTCCATTACTGCATATATGCTAGAAAAATGTGACAGTATATCTTTGAAAAATTCCAACTCTTTGACTATTTGTGTAGATTTTATTCTTGAAAGGCCCCGAGCCAACATTATATCATTATAGGAATGGGGGGGGGGATATGTAATGTATAGCTAAATAGTGTTCATTCTCCCCACTAAACCTTATCATCTGGTGGTGGACCTCAAATTGCAACCAGGTGAAAGAAAGGAACTTCCCGACATCAACAGCCTAGGTATTTTGTGGCTGTTGTGATTCAGTCTTTTTAGCAGTGTCTGACTCTTCCTGACCCCATTTGGACTTTATCTTGGCAGAGTTCTTGCCATGGTTTGCCATTCGCTTCTTCAGGTCATTTTACAACTGAGGAAAGTGAGGCAACCAGGGTTAAGTGACTTGCCCAGGGCCACACAACTGGTAAGTGTCTGATTTGAGCTCAAATGAGTCATCCTGACGCCAAGCCTGGAACTCTCTTCACTTCACCAACTAGCAGCCCATTATTGTTGTTGAATTTTTTTCAATCATGTCTGACTTTGTAACCCTGTTTGGAAAAGATAGCAAAGATCCTGGAGTAGTTTGCCATTTTTCTTCTCCAGATCACTTTACAGATGAGGAAACTGAGGCAAACAGGATTAAGTGGGTTAAGTTTAAATCACAGCTAGTAAGCTTCTGAAGTAAGATATACAATCCACAAAGCTGAGTCTTCCTGACTCTAGGCCTGGTGCTGTATCCCCTGCACCTCCTAGGAGTTTATTAAGGCATATTAAAGGATTTAGTCTTAAATCTCTTACCCATTCCTATTGTGGTAGGATAAAACATCAATAACTACATCCACTTTGGTATCTTATAATCGAAAGAGTGATGATTCACTTGGAGTCAGGAAGACCTGAGTTTGAATCCAGCCTCAGATACTGATTCTGGGAAAGTCTGTTAGCTCACTTTTTAGGGCAAAACAAGGAGTCTATCCTCTGAACAGTCTGAGCAAAGCAATTTATTATTCATTAGATCTGTCTCCTGCACACAGAGAAGAAGAAATTTGCCCTGTGTCATAAAGCTAATATATTGGAGGCAGGGGTTTATCCTGAGGCATGAAACTTAATCATCACTTGTTTTTTTGGCCTTCTAACAAAGTGCCAAGAGGCATGGATTGTCAGAGGTTCCAAACAACAGTTAGTTCTTGGTAATGTAGGTGATGGAGTAATTCATTTGATCAACTCCTTACAATTACTGATTATCTGTCCCTTAGTAATACTTTACCTATCCATCTATACCAACCTCTAATTACACCTATACCTATATCTGTGTGTGTATATATATATATATGTATATATATATATGTTTACATCCATGTCTCCATTTTACAGGATCATAGATTAAGAACTGCAAGGGTCCTTGGAGGTCAGCAAGTGTTCAACCTCTTCATTTTACAGATAAGGAAACTGAGGTTCCTAAAGGCGAGGTGACTTGCCTAGGGTAACACATCTTTCAAGTGTCTGTGATAGGATTATTAAGATTTGATTCTTATTGACTCCTAGAAAAGCATTCTATCCATTATTGCCTCTTGTAATGAAGAGTTCAGCAAAACCAATGGACATAGTAAACACATCTAATATTGAGTAACACATTCTGCATCTGTAGTACCCCATGTGTCTACTAAAAGGAGGGAAGTGTGTTTCATTATCAGTTCTGAGAGAGTTTATTTATTAAAATTAGTCAGAGTTTGGCTGCCTTTTGGCATTGTCCTCACTTCTTATTGTTATAATCTTGTATATATTGTTCTCCTGGCTGTCCTTATTTTACCTTACAACTTTTCCCATGCTTTTCTGAATTTTTCAGTCATTGTTCCTTAGGGTGCAAAAGATACTGTATCATTTCTATAAATTATAATTCACTTAACTGTTCCCCAAACAAATGTCTTCTCTTTTGTTTGTAGTTCTTTTCTTTTTTTTTCTAGTACAGTATATCTTTAAAAGAAAAAGAAGGAAACACATAGACCTTTGTGGAAACTTGTAATAGCTATAATAGACATACAGGACAAGACAGTGAAGCAGAAAATTTCTGGTTCTTCCTCCTCTCTCTCCTTCCTTCCTTCCTTCCTTCCTTCCTTCCTTCCTTCCTTCCTTCCTTCCTTCCTTCCTTCCTTCCTTCCTTCCTTCCTTCTTTCCTTCCCTCCCTCCCTCCTTCCTTCCTTTTTCCCTTCTTTCCTTCTTATATGAAAAAGTGGGATAATTTTCCCAAGTAGAATTAGATCTATAGAACTGCTGGGGATTAAGATTCTGATCCCACCCCAACATGTGGGGGCTGGGTCATTGTGGCAGTGATGGTCTTGCCCTGATGACCTTCTTCTCAGTGCATAGGAATACATAAGGATAGTCTTCAGTGTACATAACATGTATGTGAGTAATTTTACTATTATTATGTGTGTAGATAATTGTGAATTAACTCTGTATACCATAGTTTCCAAAAACAGTATGCTATTATGAATAAAACTTTTTGTCTTCCTGCAAGAGAAAGTAGTTATACCTTAGGGGGGAAAGTCTTACAAAAAAACAAACACCTTTTTAGTTCAACAGGTTTTTTAAATGGTGGTCTTGAATAGATTGTTTCTCTAATTTCTTCCCCAAGAGTACATGACATAGTATACCAGAATGTGGAATCAGCCAAATAGACCCCAGGAAAGGAATATTGCTCCAAAGTAAATATGGGAACTAGGTTAATACTTCACGATCATCTCTCTTACAAAAAAAGACACACAATTAAAAAAGCAAAATATATGAACATGGGAATTAAAGATTGTATCAGAAAGTCCCAAGAGAAATTTAAGATACTCTTGTGGGAGCTCATAATGGAATTCCGAGGAAAAGAAAACTCTGCACAAACACGGGACAGAAGAAAAGCTAGTTACTAAAAGTATGACTGAATGGAAACTAGGGAATATCATCAATAGAAAAGGCAGTGTGGGATAACAGAGAATTGACTTCTGAATCAGGAGGATCCAAGTTCAAGTTCTGAGGTCTACTGACCCTATGATGTTGGTCACATCTATTAATCTCTCAATATCAAAGGAAAATTAAGATTAAAAGGTATAAAACAGTTAATTGTATGTAGTGGTGGAGGGAATCCCATACATCAAAGAAAGTAAAGATCCAAACCAAAAAAGAGTTACTTTTAAGAAAAAAGAATACTGTTGGAGGTGGCACCAATAGCTAGGTGACTTGGTGGATTGAGAGCCAGGCTTAGAGTTGAGAGGACCTGTGTTCAAATCTGGTCTCAGAAGCTTCCTAGTTTTTCTGCTTAACTCCCATTCTCTACCTCTTCTTACTTTATTTTTTGCTTGTTTTATACTTCATATGGATTCTAAGAGGGAAGGTAAAGGTTTAAAAAAAAATAAAAGAAGAATTTACACTATTGAGGAGCATAAACATCTAGCAATTATAGAGTAATTTTCCAATTATATATAACACTGATCCATCACTAGTTATAATTCAACTTCCCTTATTAAAAAATACTTGGAATGACAATGGGTTCACAGTACACCTTCCCTTTGTCCACAGTATTTTATTATTGTTCCATCATTTTAGTCATGTCCAACACTCATGATCTTGTTTGGGACTTTCTTGGCAAAGATCCTGGAGGGATTTACATTTTCCTTTGCCAGCTCCTTTTATAGAAACTGAGGCAAAAGAGGGTTATGTGACTTGCCCATAGTCACACAGTAAGTGTCTGTGGCTGGATTTGGACTCAATTTTTCATGATACCAAGCCTGACCCTTTATCCACTATGCCTGTCCTATAGCCACCCTTAAAAAGATCCTATTTGAAGGAAGTAGTTGTTTGGTGGTTCAGTCATGTCCAACGTGGGTTTTCTTGGCAAAAGTATTAGTGTGGTTTGACATTTCCTTCTCTATTGTGTTCCCATTTTGAAAATGAGGAACTGAGGCAAATAGGGGTCACAGAGCTAATAAGTGTTGGAGGCTAGATTTGATCTCAGATCTTTGCAACTCAAGGTCTGGTGCTTTGTCTCTTTCACCACCTAGTTGCCCCTACTCTACAGTATACTTTGGATTTAATCATGGTGAGGAACTAACTATGTGATCTTAACATCAATACCTTTTCTTCTCTGATCTCCCATTTCCTGACTAAGGAAGACTGGACTAACTGATCTTCAAGGTCCCTTCCAGCTTTAATGTTTTTATGATGCTATCTCTTGTCTGAGATTTTGGAATAAATTTTTCTTGTGACTCACAACCTCTACTCTTACCCATTTTTAACTGGCAGTGAAAGGGTTGTCTATTCACTTTTTGGGGAATATTTTCTGGGAAAGATCCTCATTGTTGCCAGTTAGTGCCCACTTCAGTTCTTTTCCTTAGGGGATAAATGAGAAAGATTCTTCATGGATGCATAGGTCATTTGAGGCAAAAATGACTATGTAATATTATTTTACCAAATCCTCTCATTTTTTAAGTAAACAACAACAACAACCTGAAGCCGAGGGGGTGGAAATAAGTTGTTCAAAGTTATGTAATGAATAAGTGGTAAAAATGGAACTAGAATACAAATGCCATGTTCTATGTCTTGTCTTGTGAATATTTCGTTCAATAATTACCCCTAATTACTGTTTCAAGTAGATTTTGCACAGACACTACAAGTCTCCTTCTTCTTAGTAAAGGATCTTTCTCCAAGTTCCCCTTATTGTTCCCTAAACTGAAATCTGTTCTCCAGGCCATCCTCAGTCTTAACCAAGTGACCAACTGTTCAAAAGTAAAGTTGCTCCAAGTGTTTGTCTGAAAATGAAACAACCCTAGGACTGATTTTTATCTGGCCCACAAGCACTTTTGAAGTTTTTTGAAGTCTTGGGTAAGAGTGGGCATTTTGTAGGCTTTCCTTTGTATGTCAGAAATTTTCAACAAAGCAGGATGCTAGATAAAAGAGAAACAGAACCATTTGCAGATAAAAGCCTAGAAACCCAGGGCATGCCAAATTCAGCTGAGATGGCGACCTCAAAGAAATATGATGATTTTCTTTTGAAAATTCATTATTTATAAAGGCCATTGTGTACTGAGACTAGTTGGGTGATTATGGAGAAACAACTAAAAATAATAAACGGATGTATTATCAAAGGTATGATAATATCAGATGGTACTTTTTAAAAAAATTGATTGATATTATACATTCTGTGTGTTTAATGGTGCTGGGGTGTGGAGAGTTAGACCCATGGCCTGAGCATGTCAACATTTTCTTTTGGGAAAACTTTTGTCCTAATCCAGTAGGGAGAACATTTCAGGATTTTTTTGTTTGTTTTTGTTATCATTGTTAGAAACATAGAAAGTGTTTTGTAGATGAATTTAAGAAGAGGGTTTGTTTTTTTTTTGGCTCATTGACTCACTCCAACACTTGATAAATGGGAAAGTTACCTTCTGACCGGTACTGAACAGTTACAGTCATTGTCTGTGTATAGACTCTGTTTTTTGGCAGGAAACAGTTTTCCCAAGGCCAGATCTCCCTTTAATGACGGAATCTTATGAGATCTCAGAGCATTCAATCAATAACTCCTATTCAGCTAGCCCCTAAAAGAAAGCAGTTATTGGGAAAGGTTATTAGAGAAGGCTGGGGACAGGAGATGAAACTTTTTGATTATTTGCAAAAGGAGGAGGAGCAGGACCTGCAGTGAACAGGCTTTTCTGATATTTTTTTGTCTCATTCCTAGCAAAATTCTGTCGATGCCAAGGTACTACTTGGGATCATGGGAAAGAGCTGGAAGAGATTTTGGAGGCTTTTGGCATAATGCGCTCATTTTATAGATGTAGATGCAGAGACCTAGAGAGTTAGTCACCAAAGATCACACAGCAATTTAGTAGCAGCAGAAGTCAATCACTTCCTTCCACTTCCCCTATCTTTTCCTTCCTTCCTTCCTCCCTTCCTTCCTCCCTCCCTACCTCTGTCCCTCCCTCCCTTTCTTCTTCCCTCCCTCTCTTCCTCTTCCTTCCTTCCTTCCTTCCTTCCTTCCTTCCTTCCTTCCTTCCTTCCTTCCTTCCTTCCTTCCTTCCTTCCTTCCTTCCTTCCTTCCTTCCTTCCTTCCTTCCTTCCTTCAGAATCTGGATCATCTGATTCCTAGAGTAAATCCTCTTTAGCTTTACAGACTTAGATCCAGATAGATTAAATGACTTACCCAATGCCATCAGTGAATGGCAGAACAGGATTTGGCAAGTCACATTTCCTCAATCCACATTTCAGATGTACTTGGGGAAGGTGTTATTAATTCCATGATCACTCCTTTGAAAAAGAATCTTTTTGTAATATTTACCCCAAAGCTGAGAACTTCTGTAATTTAGAGTTTATACAATAGGCTTTCCTGAAGAAGGGCACCTTTCTATTAAAAACAATCAATCTACTAAAAAGAGAGTAACTTGAACAGTCAATAATGGTTCTTTCTTGTATAGTTATTGTTTTAAGTTCCATTATCTATTTCCTGACTTCATATGTACAGATAACAAGGCAAAGCCTTAGAGGTCTATGTTTGTTAGAGAGAAAGACTTACCCCATTGGAAACCATCTTAATTTGTAGTTTCTATGTTCTTGGTGGGAAGAGTCAAAGTTGATGGAACACTTGGATGAAAATCACAAAGCAATTTATCTGCTCTAGTAAAAAATGAATCATTTTCATCTCTTAATCCTATAGAGGAGAAGTTGTATGGTATAGTAGGTAGAGAGCTAGCCTCAAAGTCAGGAAAACTTGGGTTCAACTCCAGCTTCTAGAATATAATAGCTGTATGAACCTAGGTAAGTCTCTTGACTTGTCAGTGCTATAGGGAAAATCTCTAAAACTGTTGAAGAGAAGGTGCTGACCTGTATAGGTACAGGGAGTTTCCTCACCCAGGAGTTCTGTACACTTATGAAATGAAAAGTCCAACCCCATCTGTATTGCTATTGAGCTAATTTATATCAATAACTTTGCCATCACTGGGGAACATTGAGCTCTATCCCTACACAATACTTAAAAATGGAGGTGGCTCAATATGGGTCAAACAGATTGAGATAGCTGAGAACTAGAAGACAAAGGATGGAAAAGGAACAAATGTTTATTAAGCATCCACTGTGTATGAGGCACTGTGCCAAATACCAGTAGACTTCTCTTGTGGCCTCTTTAAACATATGGCTTTCTTTGGAAAGACTGCCATCTCAGTAACCAATGTGCTATATTAGACTGCACAGAAATACAGGAATTTTGAATCTGCCTTATCTATCATTTGTTTATGTGACCCTGGATAAATCTTTTAAACTCGTACCCTCACTTTCCTTCTTTGTAAAATGAAGGAATTATACTGGGCCTCTGAGTTTCTCTCAAGCTTTAACGTCTATGTTCCTATGATCAGCAAGTTTGTCATTCTCTTTGAACAGTTTTACTTCACTAGGCTTAGGTACAATGGGAAGGAAGAAAGGGAGGGGAGGAGAGAGGGAGGAAGGGAAAAAAGGATGGAGGAAGAAAGGGAAAAAGAAGAAGGGAGGAAGGAAAGAAGAAAGGAAGATAGAAAGGGAAGGAGGGAGGGAGGGGAAAAGGATGGAGGGATAAAGTGAGAGAGAAGGAAGGTAGAAAGGGAATGAGGAAGGGAGGGAGGAAGGAAGGAGGGAGAAGGGAGGGATGAAGGGAGATAGGGATGGAAACAGAAATGGAGGGAGGAATGGAGGAAGAAAGAAAGGAAGGAAAGAAGGAAGGAAGAAAGGAAGGTAGAAAGGAAAGGAGGGAGAGAGTAAGGAATGAAGAAGGAAGGAAGGAAAGAAAGAAGGAAGGTAGGAAAGGAAGGAAGAAGGAAGGAAAGAAAGAAGGAAGGAAGGGAAGAAGGGAAGGAGGGAGGGAGGGAGGGAAATAGGGATGGAAGGAGAAAGGGAGGGAGGAAGGAAGGAAGGAAGAAAGAAAGGAAGGAAAGAAAGAAGAAAGGAGGGAAGGAAAGAAGGAAGGAAGGAAGGTAGAAAGGGAAGGAGGGAGGGAGGAAGGAAGAAAGGAAAGAAAGAAGGAAGGAAAATAGGAAGGGAGGAAGGGAAGGAGGGAGGGAGGAAGGAAGAAAGGAAAGAAAGAAGGAAGGAAAATAGGAAGGGAGGAAGGGAAGGAGGGAGGGAGGAAGGGAGATAGGGATGGAAGGAGAAAGGGAGGGAGGAAGGAAGGAAGGAAGGAAGGAAGGAAGGAAGGAAGGAAGGAAGGAAGGAAGGAAGGAAGGAAGGAAGGAAAAGATAGGGGAAGTGGAAGGTAGTGGCATACTTTGATTGTTCCTGGGAGTGGTGCCAACACCAAGGGGCCCAGTCATTGGGGATTCAATGTGGCTTGCTGCTCTATTCCTGAATAATCCTTGGCCTTTGCAATGACCAAGCTGGGGAAGCCTCAGTTACAAGGCCAAAACCACAGAGCTCTGATTCTGTGCAGAGAAACGACCAAAATCAACACAAGTTGATAGCTTGGAAGCCATTTCTCTTTACTTTTCTATGATCAGCTAGGTCACTGGGGAAAGACTTTGGCCTTTCAAGGAATCCTGTACATAATCCATTTTGTTTAACGGAATCATAGCTTTAAAAAAAAAATCCAGGTCCCCATGGTGGGTATCAGTCATTGGCCTGCAGTTATTCAACCTTTTTACAAGTCTTAGGGATCCCATAAATTTTGAATGTTGTAGTAAAATATTTATAGAGCAAGTCAAAGAAAAGTATAAAATAGTTGTCAAGGTAAAGATTTGAATTGAATTAAACTCCCCATTCACCTCTATTGTTCTTTGATTCCTAAGGATATTAGCATCTGTCTTGACTAAATATTGTAATGGCTGTGGAAAGTATTAGGATCTGGGGGTGGAGTGGAGTGGGGAATTGTGTTGTGGTTCTTTCTTTCCCAAGTTTGTTAGGAAAAATAGGCGATAACTTAAAATTAAAAATGGCAGCCCAACCAATGCTAAAGTCATCCCTGAAATTTTCTTGTCAATGCCTCCTTATGAGTTTTCCTAGGAAAGTCCCCCAAGTCCATTCTGCAGTGAACCCCGGAGCAGTGAGTGTTGCCAGTTCTTGGATCAGGCATAAAACTTGAGCCTGCCTAGTAAAATCTGCCACCCTGGGCCCCAAGATGCTTTTTACCAGAGCAATTATATTTTACTTGGTCAGCTATACTTCCAGCAGCCAATCCCTAATTCTATTGACTTCCCAGCTGCCATCACTAAAGGTTTCAGTGTTTTTGTTTTTGTTTGCTTATAGCAGTGCCCTGTCAAGCAGCTACTGGATCCTCCCAGTGCAGTGGGTTTGGGTTTTGGACAAAATGAGGGCACAAGGTAGGAAATTGCTATTGAATGCTTGCAGCGTTCTTTCTGAAAAACACATGAACGTCTCCGAGGTCATATGGGTATCAGCAATAACTATGGTGCAACAGCCAAGAGTTTTTGCTGAAAAGGGGCCCAAGGATTTAATAGCCAGTGTGTTCCAAGTCAGGAAAAGGTAAAGTGCTTTTGGCAGTAGTGACTCAGTTGTCCTGCAGTCATAATTTTCTTGAAGGTTAAACTGGGTTCACGCCCCATCTTTATCCTTCCCCCATAGACAAGGTTTAAACACAAAATAATAAGACCTTGAGAGCAGGGACCAGATTTTATGTGTCTTTGTATGCTGGTCTAGACCAATAGTTTCCAAAATGGGGTCTGGAGATTTCTGGGAGTCTCTGAGACCCATTTGAGGTGTCTGATATTTTCATAATGCTACAAACATGTGGTAAATCTTAATAGATAAAATCCATATGAACCAAAGTTTTTGGAGAAGATTCTTAACAATTTTTAAGAGTTTAAAGGGGACCCAGGGGTGGGGGGCAGTTAGATGGTTTAGTGGATAGAGAGCCAGGCTTGGAGATGGGAGGTCCTGGGTTCAAATATAGCCTCAGGCACTTCCTAAGCTATGTGTGACCCTGGGCAAGTCACTTGACCCCCATTGCCTACCCTTTACTGCTCTTCTGCCCTGGAACCAATACATAATATTGATTTCAAAGACAGAAAGTGAAGTTGTTTTTTAAGAATATAAAGGGAACCTGAGACCAAAATATTTACAGACCTGACTGTAGGCTGACTACTACAGAAAAAGCCTTACAACCACATCTCAAAAACAGGAGGTGACTAAATAAATTAATTCAAATTGGAAAATAAATAAAATAAAATGAAGGGCAAAAACAAAAACAAAAACAAAAACAAAAACCAAATACTACTTTCAGGATGTCCTTTGGTAAAAATGGCAACAGTATTTGCAAATGACTCACTACAGCAAACTGAACTTTTACTTTGTTTATTGCTTGTTGTTTTTCTAAAATAACAATAAAAAAGTTTTACTCAGTGGAATAAAAAAAATAAACCAGTAGGTGATTACACACCCACACGGAGACTATCTATACACACACACACACACACACACACACACACACACACACACTCGGAGGTAATATATTCACTTCCTTCATTAACATTGGTAGCGATGACAAAAATTTACCATAAATGGGAATATTCAAAGGAATAGGCATCAATCGAGGAATGACTGAACAAATTATAGTATACATAATACATATATTATATGTAATAGATATACTATAGTAGAAGACTATTGTGTCATGAAAAATGATGAAGGGGTTTCAGAAAAACCTGGGAAGTATATATGAGCTGGTTCAGTGAAGAGACAGAACTAGGAGAATAATTCATAGAACAACAACATCATAAAGATAAATGGTTTTGAAAGACTTAAGATCTTTGATCAATGTAATTTGATCAATGCAATCACCAATTCCCAATTCTAGGGGACCAATAAGGAAGTCTGTTGACCATCTTTTGGCAGAAAGGTAAGCAGCTCTGGGTGCATAATGAGACAAAGTGTTTGGACATGACCAATGTGGAAATCTATTTTGTTTGACTATCCATATTTGTCACCGGGGCTTTGCTTTTATTTTTTCATTCTTTGGAGAGGGAGATAAGAAGGGGAGAAAGTCTTAAAAATTAATAATAATAAAATGCTTTTAAAAAGACTATGCCAGCCTTAGAAAACAATCCCAAAAGAGGAATCCTGAACATATTTTGAGCAGTGGCGATATCTTTGGAATAAACTGATGAGCTGCCAAAGTGAGAGTTTTGAAAGAGGCAACACTTGTGCGTTCTCATATGATTGTTAAACAACTTGTAGTATTATTTAGAATGTAATAGTTGCACCTTTTATGTGGCTGTTAGCTCAGATTGCATCTTCAATGGGAATTGGCTAAGTAGAGGCTTTAGATAGCCAAACTGCTTTAGAGATATTCTTTGAAACCAAAGCTATGTATAGATGATGCCAAACACCTGGGGGGGGGGGAAGCAACCCTAAAATTCAGTCAACATTCACATATTTCCCCCAATCCAGATGCTTGGCATTGGCTAAGTGAAACATTCCAATTTTTGACTGAACTTTTCATATTTGTTTCAGATATTTGCCATATTTTAGATGCAATCTAAATATTCGCTCCAAGAGGGTCTCCCTGATGATGTATTGCACACCCCTGGGTAGACTTGGTGCTTAATAAATATTGACTGTCAAATGTTAATGGTTTTCACTTATCTTAGGAGTTCTCTATTGAACTGAAGAAAACATCATATGAAATCTCCATCATTCTCAAGTATGGATATTAACACACCTGGGCAGCTTGGCGATACATTGGATAGAGGTGTTGGACCTGAAATCAGGAAGACTCATATTCCTGAGTTCAAATCTCACCTCAGATACTTACTAAATGTGTAACCTTGGACAAGTCACTTAACCCTATTTGCTTCAGTTCTTCATCTGTAAAATGAGCTGGAGAAGGAAATGGCAAACTGCCCCAGTATCTTTGCCAAGAAAATCCAAATGAGATCTTGTAGAGTTGGGCATGAGTAAAATGATAGAACAACAAAAGTGGGAAACTCCCAGCCTTCTCCACTTACCCTGGAAAAATCATTGAATCACATGATACTCTAGAAGTATGTTCATTTCCACAACCAGTAATTCACCAGATGATTGAGCATATTTTTTGTTTTTTGTAATTCTGAAAAATTTCTAGAAAAATTATTTTATAATATATCCATTTAGTATTTGTCAAATATCTATTTTTAGGGTAGATAGGTAGCACAGTAGATAGAGTTCCAGGTATGGAGTCCAGAGGACTTGGGTTAACATCTGCTTTCGGACAGGACACTGTGTAGCTGTGTGACCCTGGGCAAATCACTTAATGCCATTTGCTTAACCCTTACTGCTCTTCAGTCTTAGAATCGTTACCAGGACTGAAGGTGAGGGTTATTGTTTTTCAAATTATAATCAGTGGGGTACATTAGAAAAGATATAAAAATAAATAAAATGCTATCTCTTGCGAAGATTACTATCCAACAGAGGAGATGATACGATAGAAATACCAGGTTATAACCCAAAGCAGAATATTAATTTATTTATGCAATAAACACTTACTCAATGGTTCTCTGCACCAGTCTCTATCATAGGTGCTTGGCATAGAAAGATAGAAAACAAAGATGCCACTGCTTCAAGGAGACTGTATTCTATTGAGGGAAAACAATATATACACAGAAAAAAAAATACAAAACATGCACACACAATAGAAAGACAATTATGGGATGTAAGGGGAGTAGGGGAGCAATTGGGGGCTAAGGAAGAATTGGGATAAGCCTTGTGTAGAAGGTGGCACTTGAGTGGAATCTTAAAGAAAGTTGGAAATTCTATGAGCTAGAGATGAAGAGTGGAGATAGAAGATGGGACATTGAGTGTGGGAAATAGGAAGCAGATGATATTGAATGAGTGAAGAGGTCACTACATTATAAGATCACAGACTTACAAGTCTATCAAGTCTAATTCCCTCCTTTTAGAAATGAGAAACTGAGGAACATGGAGGTTAAGAGACTTACCCAGGGTCCCAAAGCCAAGAAAATATCTGAGGCAGAATTTTTAAAATTATATTTTCCCCCAATTACATATAGGTACAATTTTTTAGAATCATTTTCTGCCATTTTTCATTGAGATAGAATTTGAACCCCAGTCTTCCTGACTCCAACTAGTGCTTTATCCACGATGCAAAGCTTGCCTTGCAAGGTAAGTCCTAAGGGAAGAAGTGCCTTGAAAGGTATACCTATATAGACTTTAGTTTCAAAATTAATTTTCTTTGAGAATTTCATGACACCTTTTGAGAAAGGAAGTGACAAAATGGTGGAAGTGAAAATAAACCATGGCTGGGCAACATCTGTCTCTCTTATTCTCCTTTTGGGCTTTTCAGAGAAAAAATGGTCAGGAACTAAAATATTATCTTTGACTTTCTGGGTGATGGTGGGTAATTCACTTTGACATGCATCATTCCTGCTTGGTAGGACACAATGAGTGGGGTGCAATGCCTTATTAATAGTAGACCAATCCTTGTTACCACTCACAAGCTTGATAATAATTCTCAGAAATACCAGCTTTGTAAAGAATTGCTTTTACCAATTAACTCCCCATTAACCTTTCTAGGTTAGCTAATGATTAAGTGTCATTAGTTTGGCGATGTCATGACAATGTCATGGGAGGTCACCACACCTACAGAAGGGTGGGTTGCCCTTGGTTTTCCTGGATGTGGTAATAAGAGTTTCACTCCACCCACCCACCCACCCTTCCCCCTTCTGGCTTTTATTGCTGTCTTAATTACACATTAGTTCAGTTAGCACCTGTCTCAGTATTAAGTAGTGACAGCCTCCCATGTACCTAAATGAAGGTTACCAGACATTTTAGACATCGCTAAGCACTTAGCACATGGAGAAGTTGGCCACCGAGTGATGAAACCAGGGTTACTCCAGTGTTTCCCAGATAATGTGCCAGGCAACATTTATCCTGACCCCAACCAACTCCTCTCACCCTTAGGGTTTTACCAGTCTTTCCTAATTCTTCCAGTTCAGTGACTTGAGCCAAAGATAGAAACTGAGTGAGAAGAAAAAAGAGGGAAAGCATTAAGTAAAGATAAGCTTCAAGGGAGGCATTCTAACATTTATAATAAAGTCACTTGAGAAGAAGTGACTCGGTTTTTGCCTCTCATTGCCGTAATGTGTATTGATGGCTCTGTTGAGCTTGTGGCCCTTGGGGCAGTCCTGGTGGAGCCCAGCAGACACAAGATTCCATCTCATTGCACTGCCTTTCCCCACAAATTTTGCATGATGGAATGGGGCTAGAGATATTGTCTCATAACTTTACATGTAAGAGCGAGTGGTGTTACTTCATCAAATACATGAATATTTGGAGGCTCATATGGGATTCGCTCCTTCACTTAACATTTTCTGGTTTTATGGCTTTGGTGAAGTCACTTAACTCATCAGCAAAGTAGGGACTAATGTATAAGTTCAACAATTCCCATCTTAGATGGTTGTTGTAATGGCAATGAGGAAATGAAGTTGAGAAGTTTTTCAAACCTTACAACCCAAACTCAAAACTTTAATTAACATGAGTTATGATCTCATTCTTTTTTCAATGGAGTCTAGATAGAGATGGTCCTACAATGAGTCTTCTTTCTGACATTATACTTAAAAACAAAACAAAAGAAAACAAAACAACAACACTTACCTTCTATCTTAAATTCAACACTGAGGCCAGATTTGAACCCTGGACCTGGCTCTCAATCCACTGAGTCATCGAGCTGTCCAGTCAGTATCTCTTTGTTGATGTATTGTTGGTTGAGTTCACATGGATGAGGATGGTGATAGCTGTCTCGATAGTCATGAATAATCCCAGTGCTCTGGAGCTAGGAACTTTTCTCTTAAGGTAATATGTGACTTTAAGTGGGACAAAGTGGTGCTAGACCCAATTGCTTGGAAGAGGACACCAGGGCTAGAGAGTTTCATTATGCAGATGTCTTTCACTCTTGTTATTCTTTAATAAAGAGGTCTTTATGGTGACTAAATGAAGATGGTTAGACCTTACCTTGATTTCCATTCTCTAGGGGAGCTCTAGCATGTACAGAAGAGCAATGCAGTAGAAATCACTAGGCAGGGTTCAAGTACCAACTCTATTTACATAACTGTGTGATCTATGTCTGGACCTCAGTTTCTTTCAATGTAAAATGAAGGGCTGGGTTTAGATGGCTTTGAAGGTCTTTTACAGCTCTAATTTTTTTAATCTTTCAATAGACTTTAACAGAGATTTTTTTGGTGGGGGGAGAGCAAAGCCCTCTATTGGGTGTTAGATGAATGCCTTCACAATGAGACATTCCTGTTCTAGGGGTCTTCCATTAACCAGTGCCATCCCTGGGGCACACTAGGCAGATTAGAAAATAGCCGTCAGTGATGAATGTCATGGTGCTATCAGCCTCCATGGCGTTGTTAGTTAAACATTTCTCAGGAATGCAAGCTACAAATGATTTTAATGACTTCTTTTACAGTATGAAGTTGGACTTCATTGGTTTGTCAGAACCTTAAATCACTAAAACTTTTCAGATTACATGAGCGTTATAGGTTGATGAGCCCTATTAAATGAGGCAGCAATGAGAGTCAGAGACAGACTGAGAGACAAAACCAGAGAGAGACAGAAAGAGATGGAGGAAAATGGAGGGAAAGAGAGAGGGAGGGAGAGAAGGAGAAAAGGAAAGAGGGCAGGTGTGAAAGAAAGATTTGTATTCCTTTTTTTCCCCCTTTTATTGCTGCCCTGACGCTTGGCATGTGTCTGTTTTAGTGAGCTCCCATGGCAAGAATCATGAATAAATACCATTCTCACATGTATACACAAGTTCAGAACTTGAAAATAATATGAGCCAGGGCAGTAATTTAATATATATTAATTTGCTTGTTTATTTGGCCTGCGTTTGTCACAGCCAATAAATTCTATAAAACCTGGAAAACTGCTCATTCTACATTATAACTGGACTGTAGAGTGTCCTTAAAGATAGGGTAAAATTCAGCTTTCTCCTGAAGAAGAAGCCCACCATTTGTCACAAAAGACCAAAGCCCCATGTTTCCCCTGAGTGGGCTTTTAGAATTCCCATAGAAAAGCAGCATGGAAGGTGATCTTCCCTTGATGCTGTTGGGCACTCTACTTGCTGTGACAGATGGGAAATGGCTCTGATTGATTAAAGTCAAAGATTTACCTATGTTGCAAGACAGAAAGAAATAACTGATGAACAATTTGAGTGGTCCATTGGTATCCATGTAATGTGGAATTGAGGAAGGCCCTCAGCCAATTAGGTTGACTTAGGTGGTGGATTTAGGGATGACATAGACAAGATCAGCAGGAGATGCAATTGGCATTGGTGAAGGAGTGGGGAGTCCTTACATTCATTAAAGTATTATGAATAAAGTATGCTATATTCTCCACTCCCACAGAATGTAAAATTCTTGAGGACATGGACTATTTTATTTTTGTTTTTGTATTTCTTAAACCTGGGCAGCTGGTGATACAGTGAATAAAACCCTGGGCTTGGAATAAAAAAGACTCATTTTCATGAGTTCAAATCCAGCATCAGGTACTTACTAGCTATGTGACTCTGAGCAAGTCCCTTAAACCCTGTTTGCCTCAGTTTCCTCCTCTGTAAAATGAGCTCAAGAAGGAAACAGAAAACTACCCTGATACCTTTGCCAAAGGTATCCAAAATAGCATGTACAGTGGCCTCCTTATGAACCATCTTAGCAGGGGAGCTGACCCAGGTCCAGAGGTAATCAATAGGCTTCCAATCGATGGGTAAATTAAGGGAGAATCTGCCCCAGGCAGTGAAGTGAAGACTTCCCTGGGGAATTGGGCAAATAAGAAAAATTTATTCTGATGGGCATGAAGGCAGCAGAAGCAGGCACTGTGGAACACTTAGGGCTTGGGTAGACATGGGAGAAGCCAAAGCCAACTCATTGCAACCCATCACTAATCATCTTGACTTTTGTCATACTGGTGGACTTGGATAACTCTGGAAGACAGAGTGAGGTATTGCAACTCTGCTAAACTTAAATCTAATTCATGTGCAAGTCAAAAGACATCACCTGGTGAGATCATTTTGCTTCTTTTGGAGTACGAAGGATAATAACCACCTTTTTATATGATATTTTCTTTCAGAATGTAAGCTCCTTGAGGGCAGGGACTGTTTCCCTTGGTAGCTCACTTACTTATATTAAGAGATATTGCTATTATTAAATATTACTAAATAGTAAAGATATTATTATATCTCTAGTTTAGCACAGTGCCCAACACAGAGTAAATTTCTCTCTCTCTCTCCCATTTATTTCTCTGTCTCCATTTTCATCTGCCTATTAATATGATCAAAGATATCCGATGAGAATAAATTCATCAGAACAAGTAGAAAAGCATGGATTTGCCTGTGATAGATATAAAGAAGAGTCTATATCTGGTCACTAAAATGGGAAAAGGCCAGTGTGTGCAATCAGGAGACATGGATTTGAATTCAACACTATTGGCTGTGTGGCACTAGGCCAGCCACTTAACTTTTTGAACTTTAATTTCCCCATTTATAAAAGAGAGAGGGATCATGATATACTACCTACCTCACAGCATTTTATGAGGACAGCGCTTGCCCTGGAGCCTGGCCCATAGCAGGAACTTGATAAATGTTTATTGACTGATAATAAACTTTAAATAGATACAAAGATGTATTGTTATCATTATTATACCCTATTTGGTAAAGCCTTACTTTGGGTCCCAATAGTTTAACATTGAAATCTCATCGCTGGATTTCAGAAGCCACAAAGGTCAAAAGAACCCAAATAGGAGTCATGTTTCTACTCTGCATGATAAATGTTCATCTTTCTTTTGCTTGAACACCTCCAGAGAATGGGAATTTGTTTTTTTCTTTGAGGCAGCTCATTCCACTTTTGTCTCATTATTGGGAAGTTTCACCTAATATGAAGTCTAAACATTCTTCTTTCCAATGTAGCACCCATAATTCTTGATTCTGCCATGTGGGACCAAGCAAAAAAGAAATCTAATGCTTTCTTCATAGGATAACCCTTCAAATATGCAAACTATTCAAGGGAATCATGGTATTATCTCCAAGGATTCTTTCTCAAGTGGTTTGGACAGACCATGATACAGCTTAGCATCCTGTGACATCATTGTCCATATCCAGTCATCCATCCTCCACAGAAGGGCCTTTCACTGAGCTAGGGAGGTCTTACAGAGAGTTCACAGGTTATTTCATGTGCTTACTTCATTTTCTATCCATACCTCTTTATGATGAAGTGCTTTTTCTGTAAAATGATTTTTGTCTTGGTAAACATGTTGCACTAGGCAACTCTTCATTGCTCTTAGTATTCCAGGATTCTCAGCTACTTGACACTACCTGCAGAATATTAGAAGTAATTTCAGCTTTAAAAAGCATCCCCACAATTCCCAATGAATTTTGAGCCTTAAAAACAGTATAGCTGTTCAGACAACTGAGAGTCCTTTTTATTTCCAACTTTCTGCCCCTGTTGAGCTAAAGTCCCACTTCAGTAATTGTTATTCAGTTGTTTCAGACGAGTCTGACTCTTTTTGAGCACATTGGGTGTTTTCTTGGCAAAGATACTGGAGTGGTTTTCCACTTTCTCCTCCAACTCATTTTATAGATGAGGAAACTGAGGCAAACAGGGTTAAGTGACTTGCCCAGAGTCACATAGCTAGGAAGTGTCTGGGGCCATATTTGAACCCAGGATCTCCCATCTCTAAGCCTGGCTCTTTATCCACTGAGCTACCAAGCTGCCCCAAGAGATTTATTTTTAAATTGGCTGAGAAAAGTACCTTTTAAAGTTATTGCTGTTACTGAGAATTATGGTACTTATAAATTTCTCCTGCCCCAGCTTTGCGTGTTGAATTAGGGGGTCCAAGAATAACTTAGTGAAGACAGATGTTAATGCCCAGTAAGCAGAAAGTAGTGGGCTCACAGGCTGTCTTGGCAAACTCTCCCTCTTTACCTCTTCAAGGGTTGGTGGGTGACAGCCTCCTCCTCACAACCCTTGCATATACTCATGTCCAATCTGACACCTTCTTGCCTCACTTCCCAGGCTTGAATAGAGAGCAGAGATCATCAAAAACTGTCTGAGCTCGTACTCTACAGCCAGATCAAAATGAAGTCTGAAAGGCACAAACCTGCTGCTCACAGACACTTGATTAAAGCTGAAGTCTACTAAAGGAGGAAAAGAAGCTAGTAAATATTCTTCCCAAGTGGTAAAATTACTGCTTTTAAGGAGGTGGAAGATTTGTTTGGGAGCTTTAACTCCACTAGGAGGAGGGAAAAAAAGATTCCTTTATAATCTTTCATCTTGACTTGGAGGCAAACATAGAAAGTCCTTCTAAATGGCTGAATACTAATCAGCTGCTCGTTTAAAATGCCGGGTTTTGGCCTGTTTTTCAAAGTGAACACAGAGAAATGTGTAAATACATGTGTTTTAAATAGTAGTATAAAAAGTTGTGTCTTCGAGGAATTCTTGAACATTTGGAGCTTAGAAGGCTGAACTGGTAAAATTCATGATCCAAGCCTCATTTTGCCTTTCTGAAGGCAGTTGTGATTGAGATTGTGATCAGTTCTTAGAAAAGTGGAACATGCACGTGGTAATATTCAGCCCTTCAAGAGAACTTTAATTCCAAGTATCAGAAGAGATTTATCCTCAGTTGTATGCTCTCACAACACACTGGGATGGAGGTGTTATTATCCTTACTTGATAGATAGAGAAACTGAGGCACACAGAGAGTAAATTGTTATACCATAAGGTAGTGGTAGTGGAAGAATCAGAACCCTGATCTCTTGCCTGACTTTATAAGTTGGTTTTTAAAAAAATGTATAGTAAAAGGACCTCATGTGGGTTTTAAAATTAATATTCAATAACAAGTATTATATTTATAAGATTTATTAATAATAACAAAAGTAAAAAAGAACTAGCTAAAAAAAGGTGCTAACCCAGCCTGCTTGCAAAAGAAGAGAGAAATATGGAGGAGCTACAGAACTTATAAAACAATAACGTGATCACACAAATGTGGAGGCACAGGAGAGATTAAAGAGAATTTTGGGAAACACTAAGGGACTTCTGGGGGATGAAGTCCAAAGGTTCAAAATCTCCATTTATACACTCAATTTGGAACTATTTATTAATTTACAACTAAAGAACCTTAGAATTTGAAGTGACTTTTGGAGTCATCCAATACATTCACTCTTCCTTTTCTTCCTTCTGCCTGAAGAAATGCCCTCCCTGAAAGGTGATCACCAAGCCTCTGATTGAACATCCCAACCTGGGATGGAAAATTCAGTGACTGACATCAATGACAACCCCTTTTTATTGCTGAACTATTGTGTTTGTTTAAAAAAGGTTTGGTATTTTTCATTTATATAATATACATGGAACTGGAACTTGCCTCAACAATCCACATTAATTGAATGCTTATCAAGTGTCAAACACTGTGTGAAGTGGTGGTGGGGCAAATATGAAGAATGAAATCAGTCCATTTCAGAAGGAATTAGCATTCTTCCTGGGGAGACAACATAGGAGGTCATTGCAATGATCTAGCTGAGAGATGATGAGGATCTGAAGTAAGGTGGAGGTTGAATGAGTAAAGAGAAGGAGGTCAGTATGAAAGATAGAAATGGCAATACTTGGCAACCCATTGGGTCTGTAGGGTGAAGAGAGAGTAAAGAGCTGAGGATGACTGTGAGGTTACGAATAGAGGTGACTAATGGTACCTTTGAAATGAATAGGAAAGTTTAGAGGAAGGGACACTAGGAGGAAAGAAAATAAATTTTGTTTTGATTGTGTTGAGTTTGGAATGTCTCTTATAAGTTTGAGATATCCAAAAGACTGTTCATCATATGGGTCTGAAGCTTAGAAGAGAGATTGGTGCAGGATTTATAGTTTTATGATCATTTGGATAGAGATGATAATTAAACTCATTGGAGTTGATAAGATAATCAAAAGAGAAAGAGGGAGTAAAGGGAGTGAGGTCTAGGACAGAGCCCCGAGAAACACTCAAAACTAGGGAGCATGATATATGGTTGATGAGTCAACAAACTAGTCAGACAAGTAAGGGAACAAGGAAAAATATGTGTGAGAGAGGAAAACATATACAGGAGAAGGGTGGTCAACATTGCCAAATTCAACTGAGAGGTCAAGAAGGATGAGTATTGAGAAAAGGCTGGTAATAATGAGTTTTGAGATCATTGGAATCATGAGATCATTGGAAACTTTTGAGATAGCTATTTCAGTTGAATAACAAGATTGAAAAAGGTCAAATGGTGAGTGTGGGAGGGAAGGATCTAGTATGAGTGTAGACAATTTACTCTAAGAGTATGAAAGGGGGGATAGTTTGGCTATAAAAAGGGCTCCCTTGTGAATTGATCCAACCATTCTGGAGGGCAATTTGGAACTATGCCCAAAGGGTGCTAAAAGACTGTCTGCCTTATGATCCAGCCATAGCACTGCTGGGTTTGTACCCCAAAGAGATAATAAGGAAAAAGACATGTACAAGAATATTCATAGCTGCGCTCTTTGTGGTGGCCAAAAATTGGAAAATGAGGGGATGCCCTTCAATTGGTGAATGGCTGAGCAAATTGTGGTATATGTTGGTGATGGAATACTATTGTGTTAAAAGGAATAATAAAGTGGAGGGATTCCATGGAGACTGGAACAACCTCCAGGAAGTCATGCAGAGCGAAAGGAGCAGAAACAAGAAAACATTGTACACAGAGACTGATACACTGTGGTACAATCAAACGTAATGGAATTCTCCATTAGTGTCAATGCAATGTCCCTGAACAATCTGCAGGGATCTAAAAAACACTATCCACAAGCAGAGGATAAACTGTGGGAGTAAAAACACCAACGAAAAGCAACTGTTTGACTACAGGTGTTGAGGGGACATGAATGAGGAGAGACTAAATGAACACCTTAATACAAATACCAACAACACAGAAATGGGTTTGAATCAAGGACCCATGTGATACCCAGTGGAATAGTGCGTCGGCTAGGGGAGAGGTGGTGGGAGGTGGGGAGGAAAAGAAAATGATCTTTGTTTCCAAGGAACAATGTTTGAAAATGACAAAAAATAATGTTTAAATTGGAAAAAAATTTACAAAATGTAAAAAAAAAGGCTCCCTTATTTATCAGAATCTATACCTATAAAATGAGCTTAATCATCCCTCCCACCTATACCCCAGGCTATTATTATGGCATCCTAATGGTCTCTCCCAAATTTCTCCTGAATCCAATCCATTCATCCTATAGCTGCAAAGATTTTCCCCTAAGTGTAGATATGATGATGAGACTACCTTAGTTGTTAAACCCCATTGGCTCCCTGTCCTCTCTAGGATAAAATATAAACTCCTCTGCTTGACATTAAAGTCTTTTACAACCTGTTTCTCTCTCTATCCTTCCAATCTCATTCTACATTTCTCTCCTCTCTACACTCTATGATCCTGCCAAATATATGTTTCTATTCCTTAAAGAACAAGTAATCTTTATACCTTTGCATTGGGCATCTCTCCTGTTTCTAACAGGTTACTACCATATCTGAGAATCCCATTTTTCCTTCTAGCACCACCCTCCCCATAATGCCTTTTTTGATCTTCCCAAATGCTAATTTCCTCTCTTCCTAATGATCTCTTACTTAATTAGCATGTTTCATTTATTACATATTTATTCTGTAGGTATGCACACACACCTATGAATATTGGGGGAAGTTTGGCTATGAAAGAGGAACTCTTAGGAGCTTCCCTGTTTCCCGGGTCTTATACTTGTAAAATGGGATTTATCATCCCTTCTACCTATAACTCTATAATCCCTCACCCTTTACACCCAGTAAAGTGTGTTAAAAAGAGCATTGGACTATGAATTTTCAAGTTCTTGGTTTTTTCCTGCCTCTGGCCAAGACTTCGGATATAAAAATTCTGTCTTGGTTTTCCTCAATCACAAAATGAGAGGTTTGAATAGAATGACCTCCAAGAGTCCTTCAAGTTTCATGCTACCATGATATTTGTAAGGGGGATGTTTAAGCTATATAAGCCAATCAGACATTCTAAAATACTTTAGAAGCTCCATTTATGTGCAATCAGGGCTAATTCTTTCAGAGTCATGCTGTCTCACCTCTCTGGCTACTTCCTAGAACACTGATTTCATTGTGTAACTCCCATGCTCAAGAGTCTATAATGGCTTCCTACTTATTGCCCACTGAATGCTCCCCAAGCTCCCCTGCCTAGCTCCGAAGGCTCTCTTAGGACAGGAAATCCCATTCCCACTCTTATCTTCCACACTTCCTCAGAGGCAGCGCTGTTTGAGGAGATATTCATCGAATTCCCCAGAGTCAAAGGGAAGGTTGAGAGAGTTCATTATTTGAGCTAAAGGGAACTTCAGGAGTCACATAGTCTAGACAAGCACCTCATTTTTCAGATGAGGAATTCTGGCTCAGAAAGGTTACTTGGTTAAAGTCACACAAGTAATAAGTGTCATACTTGGGAATTGGACCCATGTCTTCCAAATCCAACCCAGCTTTTTCTGCCTTCTGGTCCATTCCTAATAGAATGCAAACTTTTTGAAATCAGGGGCCATTTCTTATTTTTATTTTCTATCTGGGGTGCCTGGTGTATTTTGCATTGGGGATAGGGATAGCAACCTGACCTGGGATTTCATTCGAATTGGGAATCTTCAGGTGAGGAAATTCCCTTCTCCAATCTAGGTCCATCATATTCTTAGCAACCTCGAGTATTAGGGATATGGCTAGAGCAGAGGCGGCAGACACCCACTTGAAGCCAGTGTGGTCCAACCAGATTAAAAAGTCATTGTAAAATATTTAAGAAAACAAATAGACAACAGAATACACAGAACATCAATATGTCATTTTCTAGGTCAATGTGTGACCTGCTGTGATCTTGATGTCCTGTTTATTGACCTTATTTCTATCTGAGTTTGATAACACCAGCCTAGAATATTGTGAGAAGTTGACTTGCTCAGTGACTGAATCTGTCATTAAGTGTCAGAGAAGTGATTGGAGCCCAGGTCTTCCTGGCTCCACCTTGCACATAGTAGGGACTTCATAAATGTTGAATCAAATTGGAGCCCTACATCTTTTTCATTTGGTTCAATCTGATGTGTCCTCATTTTCACAAAATCTCCACTGGTCCATACCAATGGTGAGCTCAAAAATGCTAACAAATTATAGATGAGTCTCCTCTGTCCTGGTTCTGGTGAAAGTGGCAGTAAGAAGCTGTCATTCAGCATTGTACACACAGTGCATGGGTATGGGTACAATTTGTTCTGGTGCCCTCCATCAAAGGAGGAAACATTTGGAGAAGAAGGGAGGGAGCTTGGCCATGAAATGAAAAAGGAGGAAAAGTTCCTGGCTTGGGAGAAAAGAAATCACTTCTAGGCTCAGCAAAGAATCCTAAAGAAAATGCTGAGCAGCCAGCCTTCTGGAGCTGGGGCTCTACTCAGCCAAGTTTCACACAAATTTTAGGTCAATTAAATTTGATGCTCGTTAGGGGTCCTTTCCTCTTCTTTTCCCATCCTCCAGTCTCAGTTTGAGGAACCTTGGGTAAAGGTAAAAGAGTTTTAGGCAAAGTCAGCCTGTGTGAGTAATGAATGCCAGGGGAAAATCTGCTCTTTCAGTGTGGTTTCTGAGAGAGGCAAGAGATCTGTGGGCACCCCCTAGTGCTCTTGGGAACCAGTGGAGTGAGAGGAGAAAGGAATGGAGCAGTCTAGAACAGAGAATCTTTACCTGTGGTACACAGAGTCAGGAGGTCTGTGACCTTGGACAGGGAAAAAAATACATCTTTATTTTCACTAACCTCAAACTGAAATTGAGCATTTCCTTCTACTGTAAATGTTTTATTCCCTCCATTTTATTATGAATTATTTTCCTTCAAATGTATTATTCCTTTGACTCTGAATGTAGGCAACAAACCACGGTCCTATTAGTGGTCCCTGTAACTTTCATTCCAATACAAATCACCGATAATTTTAATATCCCATTACAGCTGAAAATATCTTTCTTTTTTCTTTTTTCACATTTTTTTTCAGCTAAGGATATCTTGAAACAAGGTTTCCATTTACTTCAAAATTATTGTAGTTATTAGACCCACTTCTAGATAGATTATTATAACACAAAATTTAAGACAAAGAACTATTTTAATAGAATTTGGTTTTTTGGGGATGCTATATATTTTATTTCATTCAATTAAATTTGTTTTCCTAAGAAAGTCCCCTAGGCTTCACCCTGACAAAAGAAAAAAAAAAGTTGAAAGCCCTTAGATTAGAAAGTGAGCTTATCAGATTTGTCCCAGAACAACACATGTGTTCCCAGCTTCTCATCTCCTTCTTGTGTGTACAAAGGAGGGTTGCTAGTGAGAAGCACGTCTGAAAGTTAAACAAGGATGTCTGTAGTGGTAACTGATAGAACAAATCAAACATGCTATTAGCCTGTTGGGCTGGGCCAAGGGAAATAACAAGCAGCTGGGCCAGGATGTATAGTGAAATGGAAAAGTATTTCTTCTTAACAGAAGGTTTCCTTAGCAAGAATTAAGCATGAGAGGCAACAACAGACATGGTTATTCATGTGCCTGGTGCCATGGGGAGGTCAATAGAAGGGGTTTACTTTCACCATCATTCTAGAGCAGGAAATGCCTCTCTACTAGCCCAGTTAGCATGGCAAAGCTGAGCCTGATACCTAAATCAGGGCAGTCTCAGGATGTCTGACCCAGGCAGTCTTGGGTGAATTCCCTGCCACTCTAGAGAGTCCCCCTCCCCTTTCCCTCTCATCTAGACTCCCAGGCTGACCAGGGGGGGACTGTGTTCTGGGACCTAGATGAGGTTGATTTCTGTAGGGAAAAGAGGAGGGAGTCTGGAGGGTTGTCTATGAATAGAGATCATATAGTTTTTCCAAGTTAGTTCAACACAACTGGCCAGGGCTTAAAGTTAAAATGAAGGAATCCAGAAAGCTGGATGTTTCTGGGTTCTCAAAGTATCTCATTTTCAGATCACACATTTAGGAAAACTTGATGCATTCTATTTTCTGCCCTTTTAAATAAACTTCAGATATATTGGCTATTGTTATGATTAAAATCTGCCAAACTGTGGCAGGTAAAAATTAGTTTCTTGCTAGAAGTATTATATTTTTATGAGGTTTATTTAAGATTAAGAATTTAAGAAAATCCAAGTAAGAAAGGCACGTGCCTAGATGGGCTGAGAAGCCCATTCAATTTCACTTACATCATGAGAGACCCCTCTGCTTGGAAGTGGAAGTAGGAAAGAGTGCTGGTAGGCTTTACAACCAGTTTAAATAGAAATTTTTGATCTCGCCCAGGTGAGGATCTCAGTGAGATTACAAAGCATTCTGGGAAGTGGCCAAGGACTTCTGGGGATTGGAGTCTGGGGTTCAAATCTCCATTTTTACATTATGTGACCTTGGGTAGGCGAGGTTTTTCTCATATATAAAACAAAGGACCAGAATTAGACATCCTGTAGAGTCCCTTTCTGCTTTAGACCTATGAGCCCATGACCCATAGAATGAAGATATAAAGACCCTGTTTATACTTTGTTCTGATTCATTCAAAAAATGTTCTTACCTAGCTATGGTACCCAAATAAAAATGGCGGGCTTAACCACACCCTTATACTAAAAGCCTTGCTAAAGCCTTTGGTCTATTGCCTGAGGGTACCAAGACAGAAAGGTGCTTTCCTTTGGGGTTAAGTGGCTTCCTTTCCTTTGTGATACTTCAGATACAGTAAATACATGGTCCACCTAGACATCACAGCCTGTAAACCCAGGGAGTTTCAAGTCAACTCCCAGGCACCTATTAAGTACCTACACTGGCTATATTATATTAGGCACCTGGGGATTAAAGGATGAAAACCAACACAGCTTCTGCCCTAAAGGTGCTTATTATAATTCAGTAAGTGAGACGGGACATGTACACAAGGAAGTAAGATGCAAAGTAGGCAATTAGTTGCCATTTCCCTCTCTAGTCTCTTACCCACCCAAATTTCAGGATGGCATCATTTTGGGACATGTGAGAAAGAAAGGATGAAATAGCCAAGGAGAAGTCAGGGTATACTCAGTGATTTGAGGAAAGGCATTTAATGTTTCCTTTATAGGAGAAACAGGAAAACAGGGATGTTTCTCTCACAACCACAAAATCTCAGTATTGTGGAATAGGTCATATGGCACAGAGAATTCAACAAATACCTGACCAAGAGTCCCATTCTCCATATCTTGAACCAAGTCTTTGGCTTAAAGACCCTTTTAGTGAATGGGAAACCTCTGGATATAGCCTATTCTACTTTTTTTTTTAAAGCTCTTCCCTTCCCTCGTAGAAACAATGTTGTGTATTGGTTCCAAGGTAGAAGAGTGGAAAGGGCTAGGCAATGGGGGGTTAAGTGACTTGCCCAGGATCACACAGTTAGGCATGATCTAAATCTAGATTTGAATCCAGGACTTCAAACCTCTAGTTCTGTCTCTCAGTCCTCTAAGTCACCTAGCAGCCCCCACTCATTCAATTTCTTATGAAATCCCTGATATGTCAAAACCATGATGGGGAAAGTCATGATGTAGAAGGCATCACTATATATGTATATATGTATGTATGTAATACAAATGCATATGTATGTGTGTGTATATATATATGCATATATATATATGTTGCTTTATAAAACTCTATAAGGTTTGAATTTTGGCTGTAATTATCACTTCCTGTTACCCTTTCTAGCCTCTGTTTCTCCATCTGTCTGAGAGAGCTGTACCAGATAACAAGATCCCTTTCAGCTTCATTTATATTATATGTGTATTAAAATATATTATTGTTTTCACAAATTACAACAGAATGTGGGCAGTGCATGCCAGGACTGCCTAGTTAAACCAGCACTGAGAATCCTGACTATCGGTCCAATCAGAAAAGAAGGCAAGTCCAGGGAGTTGGACAGGGTTGAGATCATCAGCAGTTTGTCCATAGGTCTAGGTGGACCAAGGAGTTAGTCTCCAAGGTTACAGTATTAACAAGGGCAATGCTAGTATGATAGTAAATTCATGAATGAAAAGAATGAAAAGGAATTTCTATTCTAGGATGAGAGACTCTTATTCTCCCAGCTGTTAGTGGGCAGACAGGGCTTCAAAGATGCCAATCAAAGGGACACAGATTTCCTTATAGGTGTATCATGAATACCACTAAATGCTTGGGAAAGCTGAGTGACTGTGGTGGAGTGGGAAGAAGTCTGGCTTTGGAATTATAGTCTCCAGGTTTGGATTTCAATTCTGCCACTTACTAGCTGTGTGACCTTGAGCTAGTTACATGTAGCATCTCTGTGCTAGATGAGGAAATGAATTGAATGTTGATAAAATGGTGCCCCCATTCCCCCATCTGTGGCAGAGCTGGAGTGAAGAAATATATAACAAAGATACACACACACACACACACACACACACAATATTTGCTTAATTAGACGGTTACACAAAATGTTGGCTCCCAAACTGGTGGGTCATCTAAGGACTAGCCTAGTGATTGTTTCACAAGGAGTTTTTATTTGCTTATATGAAATGAATGCAATGTGCTTGGTTTTTATGAAGATCATCTCTACTAGAGCCAGACTCTAGGGTTCATTAGAGAGGCATCTGGCTAGGATGTAACCCTCCTGTGCCAATCTCTTAACTGCCCAAATTATTAACAAATTACATTGGTCTGAATTCCAGCACTCTTGAGAGGCCAATATTCTCTTGATACCCCCATATCAAGTCCCAAATTTTCGGATTATTTCCAATACAGAAATGAAAAGAATATTGAGAGCTGAAGGCATCTGAAAGGTCATATAGTCTGACTTCCTTGTGATACCCAGTGAAGCAAAATTATTTGTCTGAAACTGTGGGAGGGCTGAGGTTTGAACATAATGTCTTCTGACTCCAAACCCAATTCTGCCACTATATAGCACTGGTTCCACAAAATGGGGTGTGCCACTTATTTTCCTTGGAGTATGATAAGATGAAGAGGAGGAAAGAGGGACTGTAAAGAAAAAAGATTGCAAATCACTGCTTTGGGGAGAAGACTAGATGAGTCTGATCTTTTTGGGTCTATAATTTTGTTATACAGCTTCTGTGGGCTGCTCTCCTGGCCAGCTACATCTCTTGCTTCCCCTTTCGGTCAGAGTTGCCTAATACTAGAAAATACTAGAATGCTCCCTCTAGGCATACCTTCTAGTTTTCAAAATGAAAGAGGGTAGATATCTTTCCACTAGTCAGAAGATTTCAACATGATGGAAATAACTAAATAAATACCCCTCTCCCTTCAGAGTGAGGCTGAATTTGTCCTTTCAGACTATAGATATTTAGTGGTTTTCTTGGTGAAAGAATCTCTTTTTGGGGAGGCCAAAATGTTGTATATTTAACATGACATGGCTGTCAAATACAATTATATGACACTATAGTCAACAATTGGTTACATGTGGAAATGGAGGAACATGGGGAGATAAGCCCATCCCTCATTTTATTATTGTTTTTTTGAAAAATTTATTTAATTATAGAACATTTTTCCTTGGTTACATGAATCATATTCTTTTCCTCCCTTCTCCTCTCCCCTTCCCGTAGCTGACATGCAATTCCACTGGGTATTACATGTGTCCTTGATCAGAACCAATTTCCATGCTGTTTATGTTTGCACTAGGATGTTCCTTTAGTGTCTATATCCCCAATAATATCCCCCTCGACCATTGTATTCAAGCAGTTGTTTTTCTTCTGTGTTTCTACTTCCACAGTTTTTCCTCTGAATGTGGATAGTGTTCTTTCTCGTAGATCCCTCCAGGTTGTTCAGGAATCACTGCATTGCCACTAATGGAGAAGTCCACTACATTCGATTGTATCACAGTGTGTCAGTCTCTGTGTACAATGTTCTCCTGGTTTGCTCCTTTCGCTCTGTATCACTTCCTGGAGGTCATTTCAGTTCTTCCTTTGAGAACAATAGTATTCCATCACCAACAGATACTGCAATTTGTTCAAACATTCCACAATTGAAGGGCATCCTCTCATTTTCCAATTTTTTTCCACCACAAAGAGAACATCTACAAATATTCTTGTACAGGTCTTTTCCCTTATTATCTCTTTGGGGTACAATCACAACTCCACCAGCAATGCATTAATGTTCCTACTTTGCCACATCCCCTCCAGCATTCATTACTTTCCTTTGCTGTCATGTTGGCCAATCTGCTAGGTTGAGGTAATACCTCAGAGTTGTTTTGATTTGCATCTCTCTAATTACAAGAGATTTAGAACACTTTTTCATATGGTTATCAATAGTTTTGATTTCTTTATCTGAAAATTGCTAATTCATGTCCCTTGCTCATTTATCAATCGGGGAATAACTTGATTTTTTTTGTACAATTGATTTAGCTCTTTATAAATTTGAGTAATTAGACCTTTGTCAAAGTTTTTTGTTATAAAGATTTTTTTTCTGAATTTGTTGCTTTCCTTCTAACTTTAGTTCCATTGGTTTTATTTATTTATTTATTTGTTTGTTTATTTTTTTTAAGCCCTTACCTTCTGTCTTGGAGTCAATGCTGTGTATTGGCTACAAGGCAAAAGAGTGATAAGGGCTAGGCAATGGGGGTCAAGTGACTTGCCCAGGGTCACACAGCTAGGAAGTGTCTGAGGCCAGATTTGAACCTAGGACCTCCCATCTCTAGGCCTGGTTCAATCCACTGAACTACCCAGCTGCCCCCACATTGGTTTTATTTGTATAAAAACTTTTTTATTTAATGTAATTAAAATAATTTATTTTACATTTTGTAATTTTTTCTAACTCTTACTTGGTCTTAAAATCTTTTCTTTCACAAAGATCTGACATGTATACTATTCTATCTTCATCTAATTTACTTATAGTTTCCTTCTTTATATTCAAATAATTCACCCATTCTGAGTTTATCTCGGTATAGGGTGTGAGATGTTGATCCAAACCTAGTATCTCCCACACTCTCTTCCAATTTTCCCAGCATTTTTTTTATCAAATATTGTATTTTTGTCCCAAAAGCTGGGATCTTTGGGCTTATCATAGACAGTCTTGCTGAGGTCACTTACCCCAAGTCTATTCCACTGATCCCCCTTTCTGTCTCTTAGCCAGTACCATATTGTTTTGATGACCACTACTTTATAGTATAGTTTGAGATCTGGTACTGCTAGGTAACCTTCCTTCACATTTTTTTTCATTATTTCCCTGGATATCCTTGATATTTGCTCTTCCAAATCTCCTTCGTTATGGCTTTTTTCTAATTCAGTAAAAAAGTTTTTTGGTAGTTCGATGCGTATGGCAATAAATAAGTAAATAATTTGGATAGGATTGTGATTTTTATTATATTAGCTTGTCCTAACCATGAGCAATTAATGTTTTTCCAATTATTTAGATCTAGTTTTAATTGTGAGGAAAGTGTTTTGTAGTTGTGTTCATATAGTTCCTGAGTTTGTCTTTGCAGATATATTCCTAAGTATTTTATATTGTCTAGGGTGATTTTAAATGGAATTTCTCTTTTTAATTTTTGCTGCTGAGATGTGTTGGAGATATATAGAAATGCTGATGACTTATGTGGGTTTATTTTGTATCCTGCCACTTTGCTAAAGTTGTTGATTATTTCAACTAGCTTTTTAGTTGATTCTCTAGGATTCTTTAAGTAAACCATTATATCATCCACAAAGAGTGATAACTTGGTCTCCTTATTTCCTATTTTAATGCCTTCAATTTCTTTTTCTTCTCTAATTGCTACTCTAGTGTTTCTAGTACAGTATTAAATAATAGAGGGAATAATGGGCATCCTTGTTTCACTACTGATGTTTATTTGGAAGGCTTCTAGTTTATCCCCATTGCAGATGATGTAGCTGATGGTTTTAGATATATACTGTTTATTATTTTTAGGAACGGCCCTTCTATTCCTATACTTTCTAGTGTTTTTAATAGGAATGAGTGTTGTATTTTGTCAAAGGCTTTTTCTGTATCTATTGAGATAATCATGTGTTTTTGTTGGTTTGCTTGTTGATATGGTCAATTATGCGGATGGTTTTCCTAATATTGAACCATCCTTGCATTTCTGGTATAAATCCTACCTGATCATAATGAATTACCCTCATTATCACTTGCTGAAGTCTTTTTGCTAGTATTCTATTTAAGATTTTTTCATCTATGTTCATTATGGAGATTGGTCTATAGTGCTGTTTCTCTGTTTTTGACTTGCCTGGCTTTAGAATCAGTACCATATTTGTGTCATAAAAGGAATTTGGGAGAACTCCTTCTTTGCAAATTATGTCAAATAATTTGTAGAGTATTGGGATTAGTTGTTCTTTGAAAGTTTGATAGAATTCACTTGTGAATCCATCAGGACCTGGGGATTTTTTCTTAGGGAGTTCTTTGATGGCTTGTTCAATTTCTTTTTCTGATATGGAATTATTTAAGTATTCTATTTCTTCTTCTGTTAATCTAGGTAATTTATATTTTTGTAAACATTCATCCATATCACCTAGATTGCCATATTTGTTGCCATATAATTGGGCATAATAGTTTTTAATGACTGACTTAATTTCCTCTTCATTAGAGGTGAGGTCTCCCTTTTCATCTTTGATACTGTTAATTTGGTTTTCTTCTTTCCTTTTTTAAATTAGATTGTCTAGGACTTTGTCTATTTTGTTTTTTTTTTTTTCAAATACCAGCTTCTAGTCTTATTTATTAAATCACTATTTCTTTTACTTTTGATTTTATTAATTTCTCCTTTAATTTTTAGAATCTACAATGTAGTTTTCATCTGAGGATTTTTAATTTGTTCACTTTCAAGTTTTTTAATTTGCATGCCTAATTCATTGACCTCTGCCCTTCCTAATTTGTTAATATATGAACTTAAGGATATAAATTTCCCCCTCAGTACTGCTTTGGCTGCATCCCATACATTTTGAAAGGATGTCTCATCATCGTCATTTTCTTCTATGAAATTTTTGTTTCTATGATTTATTCTTTAACTAACTGATTTTGTAGAATCATATTATTTAATTTCAAATTAATTTTTGATTTAGTTCTCCATGTACCCTTACTAATTATTATTTTTATTGCATTGTGATCTGAAAAGGTTGCATTTATTATTTCTGCTCTTTTGCACTTGTTTGCAATGTTTTTATGCCCTAATACATGATCAATCTTTGGGAATATACCATGTGCTGCTGAATAGAAAATATATTCCTTTTTTGTCCCTATTTATTTTTCTTCACATATCTACTAACTATAATTTTTCTAAGATTTCATTCACATCTCTTACCTCTTTCTTATTTATTTTTTGGTTTGATTTATCTAGATCTGATAGGGGAAGGTTCAGGTCTCCCACTAGTATAGTTTTTTTTTTAATCTATTTATTCCTTGAGCTCCACTAGTTTCTCCTTTAGAATTTTGGATGCTATGCCATTTGTTGCATACATGTTGAGTACTTATATTTTCTCATTGTCTATACTGCCTTTCTATCAGAATGTAATTACCTTCCCTATCTCTTTTAACTAGATCTATTTTTAAAATTTGGCTTTGTCTGATATCATGATTGTGACTCCTGCCTTCTTTTTCTCAGTTGATGTCCAATAGATTTTGCTCTATCCACTTACCTTTACCCTGTGTGTGCCTACCTTCCTCATGTGTACTTCTTGTAGACAACATATTGTAGGATTTTGGTTACTAATCTAGTCCACTATTTTCTTGCATTTTATGGTTGAGTTCATTCCATTCACATTCAGAGTTATGATTACCAGCTGTGTATTTCCCAACATTTTGATTTCCACTCCTAGTTATGCCTTTTCTTCTTTTACTATTTCCTTCTACACCAGTGTTTTGTTTTTAATTAGTCCCCCTATTTCCCACCCTTATTTTGCTTCCCTCCCCCCCTTCTTATTCAGCTCTTATTTTTTTGTTAGAGGCTTTTAAATCTACCGGCCATGCTCTCCCTCCCTTGTATTACTTCCCTCCCCACCAGCCCATTTGTTGCCCTTCCACTTCTCTATAGGGCACAAATCAATTCTCTGCCCCAATGGATCTGATTGTTGTTCCCTCTTTGAGTCAATTTCAATGCACGTAAGAATTAAATATTCCTTGTCTCAGACCTCTTTACCCTTCCAGTGTATTGGTGTTCTCCCCCACTCCTGCTATGTGATTCTTTATGACATAAATTTACCCCATTTTGTCTCTTTTTCCATTTCTCTTGGTATTAACCTTTTTTTAACCTCTAGTCATATCTCTATATCTATATCTATAGATATATAGGCATTTTATCTTATACAGTTTGTCACTGTTCCCTCTAAGTATAATTCTTCTAGTTACCCAGGTGATAATAACAACAATTTTTTTGAGTTACAAATATCCTCTTTTCTTGTAGGGATCCCAATCATTTTAACTTATTGTGTCACTTACATTTTTGTCCCCCCCCCCCCTTTTAATTACATTTTGGTGATTCTCTTGATTTCCATGTTTGGGAATCAAATTTTCTGTTCAAGTTTGGTCTTTTCTTTATGAATGCTTGTAAGTCTTCTATTTTATTAAAGTCAGTTTTGCTAGGTAGTTGATTCTTGGTTGTAGACCTAGTTCCCTTGCTTTCTGGAATATCATATTTCATGCCTTTCAGTCCTTCAGTGTAGATGCAGCTAGATCCTGAGTTATCCTCATTGTGGTTCCTTGGTATCTGAATGACTTCTTCTTGGCAGCTTGTAATATCCTTTCTTTGGTCTGAGAGTTCTTGAATTTGGCTATAACATTCCTGGGTGTTATCAGTTGGGGATTAAGTACAGGAGGTGATCTGTGGATTCTTTCAACCTCCACTTTTCCTTCTTGCTATAGAATGTTGGGGCAATTTTCTTGGATAATTTCCTGTAGAATGATGTCCAGGCTTTTCCTTTTGTCATGATCTTCTGGTTGTCCAGTGATTCTTAAGTTGTCTCTCCTAGACCTGTTTTCTAGATCTTAAATTTTGTAGATGAGGTGTTTCATATTTTCCTCAATTTTTTTTAATTCTTTTGATTTTGTTTTATAGTTTCCTACTGCCTTGTGAAGTTATTTGCTTCTAGTTGTTGGATTCTAATTTTTAAAGACTGAATTTCATCCCTGGATTTTTGGTCATCCTCCTCCTTCTGTTCTGATTTTCTTTGGAAGTCATTTTTCATTTCCTTTTCCTCATTTTCAAGCTGATTAATTTTGACTTTCAAGACACTATTTTCTGTTTCCAGATGATTTCTTTTACTTTTTAAGTTCTTTTCCCAGTTGTCTTCAGCCTCTCTTAAATTTTTCAAATTGCATTTTGAGTTTTTCCAAAACTTGTGTCCAATTTTCTGTAGTTTCTGTGTTTTTTCTTGCTGATCCTTGATCCTCCTCTGTTCCATTTGCTCTTTGTTCATCACCTAGATAGAAGCTGTCAATTGTAATTTCTTTTTTCTTTCTCTATTGTTTACTCATATTTCCCCCTTATTTCCTCCCTGTAGTTGCCTGTAGTCTTGCTCCTCTCATTATGTGCTAGCTCTGTGCCTTTGGGCTGTTCTGTCTTGAAGGGGCTTCTCTGTTCTACTGATTGATCAGGTTAGTCAGATCTTCCTCAGCTGACAGCAGAAGCTGAAAAGGAGCTGGAATTCCTGCCCTGTTATCAGGGTTGTTGTTTGTAGTGGTTTTAGCCTTTGCCCTTGGAACTCAGTCAGCAAAGCTCTCAGATCAGTCTGTGGGGGAGGGATGTTGGAGCTTGAGCTTCCCTGCCCTCTGAAGACTTCTTATCTGCCCTATTGATGAGATTGAGACAGAATAGAGTTGGTCTGCAAAGCTTGAAGTGTCCTGAGGCCAAAACCTCGAGAAGGGGGGGGGGGCAGAATGGATCATCTTATCTGAGCCTAGGCTGCCTATTCTGTGCTTCTCCTCCAGCTGCCTCTACACTGCCTATGTTCAATACCTTGAGCCTGGTACAGCTATGCCAGTAAGGTACTCCCTCTGGACTAGCACCCTGACCAGCCCAGAGATTCCAGCTACTGCTGGAGGCTCATAACTGTAGGTGGGGGAGGGGTCCTGGGACCTTCCTTCTTCCTACCCCTTCAACTGTGTGTTCTAGAATTCAGGCTTTTTGGGGGCATACCTTTTAAGTTGGGTCCAGGAGGAGGGTTCCCTAGTTCTGTACTGTTGTTAGATTTGGTTTTTCAGTCTCCTTGAAGCATTGTGTTTTTAATTGGTGAGAAAGGGTTTGTGGAGGTCTGAACTGTTGCTAACTCTAAGCCGCCATCTTGACTCTGCTTCCCATCCCTCATTTTAAATAAACTTATTCCTTATTTTAGCCAATAGTTTCAATCTCTTCCTCTACTGGCCCTCTTCATGAAGCTATTCAATAGTTGAAAAATCAGTCAAATCATGCGTCTCTCTCTCTCTCTCTCTCTCTCTCTCTCTCTCTCTCTCTCTCTCTCGGCGCAATGATTGGTCTGGGGCTAAAGGTCAATCAAAAAGTCCTTAGTGGAAAAAAAGTGGCTTCATCAATTCTCATTAATTTAATCATCAATAATTTAATAAACTCAATAATTGAATATGGACTATATTAAAAATAATACTATCCTTTATTTCCTTCCATAACTTTGATATAACATGAATACATAGCCATCTGAAGTCCAGTTACCCTGTACATAGCTGTAGAATAAGATTTTGTTTTTTTTAAAAACTCTTACCTTCTATATTTGAATCAATACTGTATTTTGGTTCCAAGGCAGAAGAGTGGTAGGTGTGAGGCAATGGGGGCTTAGTGACTTGCCTAGGGTAAATCAGGTAGGAAGTGTCAGAGGTCAGATTTGAACTCAGGACTTTCTGTCTCTACGCCTCACTCTCAATCCACTGAGCCACCTAGTTGTCTCTTAGAATAAAAGTACTTAATTTTTTTGTTTGTTTGTTTTGGTGTCTGACCGCTTATACAGTTTGGTGAACCCTCTGGTCCCCATCTTCAAATAATGAGTATGCATTGTTTGTTTGTTTTTTTTTTAACCTTTATCTTCCATCATAGAATCAATGCCATTTATTGATTCCAAGGCAGAGGAGCAGTAAGGGTTAGGCAATGGGGGTTAAGTGACTTGCCCAGGATCACACAGCTAGGAAGTGTTTGAGGGCAGCTTTGAATCTTGGACCTCCTCTCTCTAGTCCTAGCTCTCAATCCACTGAGCAACCATATTGAGTCTTAAAAATGTTTTTTAAATAATTGCAAAAAATGCCTCATTTCAGTTAGAAGTTGGTGAAAGTAAAAATGTAATTTCTTTTCCACATTAAGCTCATGATCATTTTATTCCACAGACACAAGGTCAAGAAAGTATGCTATCGATTTAGTCCCCAAACGAACTGATCTATTACCCTAGTTTAGAGAGCGCAGAATATTAGGGCCAGAAAGGAATTTTGGATGCCATCTGTTCCAGCCATTTAGTGAATAAAAAAACTGAGGCCTAGAGAGGTGGATTTTCTCAGGTCACAATCTAGTTCAGAGCAGAACCTGGAATAAAAGCCCTGGCTTTGATTCAGGCTCTTGACTTTTTTTCAGGCTTCTTTTGTCTTTATTATCACAAGCAGATGTCAGCTCTGAAGCTGCCTGGTGGTGGAAATGGGGTGTGGATGAGCGATAGAAGCTTTGAGGAGCCCAGCTCGCCATTTCTCTTTGCATCTCACCATCGCAGTCAAAACTTATCCCATCTGTGTCTTGGGAGAAGTTGGAAGGATATGTAAGAATTTTTTTCTTTTCACTATAAAACTCAGTTGGCTTTTTCTCCTTCTCTGTCTCTTTTCATTTAAAAACTTATGGACCACTAAGTTTAAGTAGAGTTTCTGGAGCATCATAAATATTCTGGCTTGGGATGGTAATTATTCCTTGTGATTAATTCTGCTTACTCTGGAAAAGTTGTGTGAGGTTTTCACTGGAGGGTATGTCTTTTATGTTTTAATGTTACTCATGTATAATGTAATTTGTCCTGACCTGGAGTGGAGTTTGTGGAGTTAGGTAGGATGTCTTTCCTATGGCAATGTTTGGAAGTACTTAAGTAGGATGGTTTGTGTTACCCCTCCCTGAGCTGAGATTAAGGTAATTGATAGGGCTCAGGGCTCAAAGATCCTGCTGGCCATTTTCATGGTATTTGGTTGGGAGTTAATGGGGAGAAGCACCATATTCAAGGCTGGGGCTTTTCCCTTTGCTTTAATTTTAATGACACCCGTCTGCCAGTGTTTTCTCTTTGAAGGGAAATTTAATAAACCTAGTCCCTTCAGCTTCATGTGGAGAGTAGGATCTGTAGTGGCATTCATCTCCCCAGGAATTCCTTAGCCTGTGATTTGGCAGGGCTCATTGCTATGAATAAGACCAAAACTTTGGAGGTTCTAGATATGTTGTTGGTCCTCCTGGCCCTGGCGGCAGAAAGCTCCATGGTGGATGTCAAGGTGTATTTAAAGGGGGGCCTCTAAAAGGGCTGAATAAAGAACCCAGGGAGTTAGGGAATGTGGGCCTCTGACTCCAGCCTTGTGTGTAAGGAGGAATTGGGGAGGCCAAGAGTTTTTTTCATTGTTGGTAACGTAAGATGATAAACGCTTCTAGATCAGGAAAGAAAGATTATCATCAAAGAATAATAAGTGCCCACATGAGCATGGCAGCGTTCTGGGTGCTCTACAAAGCAAGTCCAGGCAAGTCATCTACTTGTGTACATCCATTTTTGATTAAAATCACATGTAAATATATAAAAGCCAATTAGGTGTGGCACTAAGGCTCTCACCAAGGTACAAATGTAGCCCTTGTGATTGCCAAGCCTGAGTACCAGAGATCAAGAAGGAAATGAACATTGACAGCTCTCTAGACTTGTGTTTTGTAATTAAAAACTTGGCACCTTCGGAAATGCAGCTTTAATGGAGGTGGATGTGAGCCTTAGAGGTTTTGTGGCTGGAGCAAGGGAGTGAATTTGGGAAGATATCTCTACATCCCAATCACAAGCCTTACAGTTTTTTGTATGTGACCATATTGTTCAGCCATGTCTGACTCTTTGTGACTCTGTTTGGGATTTTCTGGGCAGAGATATTGGATTGGTTTGCTGTTTTCTTCTTCAGCTCATTTTACAGATGAGGAAACTGAGGCAAAGTGGGTTAAGGGACTTGGTCAAGTCACACAGCTAGGAAGTGTCTGAGGTTGGATTTGAACTTTCTGACTCGAGGTCCAGGACTCTATGCACTGCACCACCTAGCTGCCTCCTGAGGAATGGGAGAATTTGGGGAAGGAGGAGTATAGAACCAGAGAGTACTGATGTCTTTATTTTGGAACATGATGTCAGCGTGCACCCTGAGAACAACTGAGTGTTTTCTGGCTACTTGTCTCAAGTTCTAGGTAGTTTAACTAAAATCAACCCTCCTCCTCCTTCCTACTTCCTCAGCCTCCCAGTCTCTGAAGCCAAAAGTAGTGAGCCACTTGTGACAAAGTTGGCAGATTTCTATCGACCCTGAGGTTCTGGACCTCCTGCCAAGATCTCGTGGACTCCATCCTCTTCCAGGGCGATGAAGTCGAGGTAGCCAGAGAAAGAGGTAGGGTTGCATGTTTAGGCAGCGACTCTGGAAAGGTCTAAGCTCCATAGATTTAGCTCCATGAATTTAGCCAATAATTGTCCAGCCCCATTCAGCGCAGACTCCATACCATGCATGCTACTTCAGTCTACAGAGTAGCGTTGAAGGAATGACCTTCTTATGGAAATGAATCCCTTCAATCGATGTAGCCAAAGATCAAATGAATCATTGGCTTCCCTCTTCAAGAGTTAACTTGGTCTAAGCAATTTGCACAAACTGTGTCTGAGTAGGTTTTATGAATCAGGGAGGTGAAATTAGGAGCCATATCAGAGCACTGACCTGTTCCTACAGCCAGATGAACCTCTGGCCTTAATTACACCAGAAGTCAAAAGTGTACTTGTACTGTGCCATGAACTCAATAAATATTAATTGTTGGGGAATTGGCTTTAATGCAGCCAGGAAAATAGATCCGGTAGTGTAAATGGCCACTTGCAAATTCACATTTGATGTTTTGAGGACTAGGGGGACTGATTATGGAGTGGGAAAAGGGGGGGGGGAGTGCCTTGGGCTTACATCCTGCCCAGGAGTTGAGGGTTAACGATTTAGGGCTACAGTTGTGGGGCGAAGAGGGAAGAAAAGAACACTGGATTTAGAGCAGAAAGGGTTGGGGTCATATCCCGATTTTACAACCCCCCTGGTCTCTGTCTCAATTTCCTCATCTATAAAAAGAGGGAATCTGCCTAGATCGTTCAGGTCCATTCCATTTTCTCCGCCATCCTGGCTTTGCTATCAGTTGCTGCCCTTCATGAATCCCCCAATCCCCTAATTACATAGTTTTTAGAGTAGTACAGTAAACAGAAGATAATCCCTCTCCCCTGGAGGTGGGTAGAGCAGTTTGAGATAATTAAGGCCAACCACCAAGGAGCCCATTGTGAGATGGACCTCAGCTCGCATTGACACTTCCCTGCCCTGGGCTGCGCCTGGAGCCTCTCGCTGGGTCCTGTTCTTTTCAAGCAGCTTGCTCCCATTAGCAGAAAGCCTCCTCTCTCATTAGGTCATGTTTACTGAAGGTGCTTGTTTTCTGTCTCTTAATTCAGTCAGTTACAGGACGCCAAAAGGACAAAGCGTGTTGTAACTGACCACCAATGGAGCCAGCTCTATTCATGGATTATGGCTGCCATGGCAACCGGCTTTGCGGAACTCACCAAGGCAAACACGGAATGAATAGCTGGGTCAACACCCGAGATAAAAAGAGGGGGTTATGCAACTGTTTGCTGAACCCTTGGCAGGATCGCTTCTGGACATTCCCCAGAATATCCCAATATCCCAAAATCCCCAATGAAGAATCTTTCTTTAAAACCGAGAACAAGCCCTTCCATTGTTTTGCAAAGTCGAGGCTGTTACTTTTGGAAATATGAATTAAGGGCTGTGGGAGATCTGAATGGGGGTATTGCTTCAGCTTTGGGATGCAGTCTGGGCTCAACAGGGTGCTTAACGATAAGCTTTAAGCAAGACCCAAGTCAGTGAGGCCACTTCTGTGATGCGAAGGATCTGTCTACCCCAAACAAGCTCAGTCCCTCAGATTGAGAACTCTATTCATTAAGTTATTTTAACTCTTAGCGCAGCATTCAAGCAGCCCAGAGGGAAAGGAAGCTCCCAAACTTCGGATCTGAAAAGGCAGGAGCCAGGCTTGGGGGAAACACACTTACACACTGCACATCAACAAACAAACAAATGGCCGGCCATCTGAGCCAGGCTGGTGCCTCTCTGGGTGAGTAAGAAAGAACTGGCAGAAACTAACGATTTGTTCACTCCACTGCCCAGGGATCCCTCAGTTTCATGAGGATGCAAATCATTGAACAATATGCAAACAATTTAGTGGTAATGGAATCAGGGTTCCCAAAGTAAATCATATTTATTTTTCTTCCTGGCAGAAAGTGAAAATATAGCACAGAATAAGACACTAACAGTTTCCATATCTGTGAAACTTGGGTGGTCAACACAGAGACGCCATCTCACCATATTTGTGCTCACCATTACTTTTCCTTTGAACCTTTTGGAGTCAAGAACTTTGCTGAGGGAATTCAAGCCTCTTGTGTTCAAGAACTGTAACATCTCTCTTTTAAGAAACAAATTCTCTACTAGTACCTAGGACTTTGCTTCTTGTGCATGGAATAAATGTTTATTGAATGAAGTGTTGAGTTCTTGGCTTTGTTTTCAACTTCAAATTCAAAGCTTCTTCTAGAATTGCTATAACTTAGTGAGATAATTTTTGACTTTCCACAAATGATGCCTTTATGGTGCCCATTTGTGTGGTTATCTAGTGGGACATATTTCAAGATTCAACTTGGACCCTACGTAACTCCTTCAAGAATTCTTTGACTTATTTTTTCCTTCCTTCCTTCCTTCCTTCCTTCCTTCCTTCCTTCCTTCCTTCCTTCCTTCCTTCCTTCCTTCCTTCCTTCCTTCTTTCCTTCCTTCCTTCCTTCCTTCCTTCCTTCCTTCCTTCCTTCCTTCCTTCCTTCCTTCCTTCTCTCTCTCTGTTTCTTTCTTTTCCTTCCTTCCTTCCTTCCCTCCCACCCACCCTCCCTCCTTCCTTTCCTCCTTCCTTCCCACCCTCCCTCCTTCCTTCTTTCTCTCTTTGTTTCTTTCTTTTCCTTCTTTCTTCCCTTCCTTCCTTCCTTCCTTCTTTCCTTCCTTCCTTCCTTCCTTCCTTCCTTCCTTCCTTCCTTCCTTCCTTCCTTCCTTCCTGTTAGCCATCTAGACCAACCCAAGATTCCTTTTTTTTTTAACAACATAATGCTAATCACCCTACTTTTGCTTGAAGTTCTCAAATAGGAGGGTAGCCACTACCTCCTTACCAGATCAGTCCTCTTTTGGATAGCTCCAATTGTTAGGAAGTTTCTTTTTTCATCAATCCAGGCAGATTTAGCCTCTTTTCAACTTTCATTCATTCCTCCTAGTTCATCTCTGAGGCCAGGTAGAATGAATTTAAACATTGGGAGATCTTAAATGATGCACCATAAGTATAATAAAGTACTTTTCCACAATATTTTGTGAAATCTTAAATTGTTATCATTGGAAAAGGCATTAGAAAGCATCTGATTCAGACTCTTCATTTTAAAGATGAAGACTAGAGGTCAGGAGCTGTTGTGACTTATTCAAGGTTCAATAGATAGCTCTTGGTAGAGAAAGGATTAGAACTCAGACCTCTAAACTCCCCACTCTTGGGTGTTCTCTACCCACTGAAGTATACTTTTTTTCTCTTATGCCTCAGGAAAGTCAGTGTCTGGTCATCCACTTGTTGCCAACTTTCACTTATTTTCAGTTGTATTTGGCTCTTCATGACCCCAAAGATCTTGGAATGGTTTGCCATTTCCTTTTCCAGTTCATTTTATAGATAAAGAAACTGAGCCAAACAGGATTAAGTGTTTTGTCCAGGGTCACATAACAAGTGTCTGAGGCCAGATTTGAATTTAGGAAGATGAGTCTTCTGACTCCAGACTTAGTGCTTTATCCACTGGGCAATCTAGTTGACCATCCTTCCATGAGATTGATTATTTCCAATAAAAAAGAATAGAATAAAGCAGAATGGTGAAGAAATTTATAAACTTGTGTGGAATCAGTTTTTTTATTGAGTTCTATGAAGTGTTTGGTACACATCCTTGATTGAATTACTAAGCTGCCAACCTTAAGAATTTTGTTAATTTTATAGTTGGGAAGCTGATATAGAGTCAACTTAAGTGGTTTCATGCCCTCCCCACCCCCCAGGTTTGCAGAGCACAGACATAGGCTATTAAACTGGGAAGGATCTAAGACAGTCAATGGTGGAGTGGAAAGAACCTTGGATTTGCAATCAGATGATGTGTATGTAGTCTCTCGGTAACCGAGGATGACAATTGTCATGACACTTGTGCATGAAAATTTAAGTGGAAAAGTCGATGCACAGAGACAGTCCCACTCTCTCGATGTTGGAAGCCTGGGTCCAGTGGCACAAAAAGTCGTTACACCTGGAGACTTCCTCAGCTGCATTGGATGGCCGTGTTGTCCTTTGTGCTCCAACACGCCCTGAGCACTCCACAGTGCTTTGCTGCGTCGCCCTCTCAGCCGTTGAACCTTCTTATTGGTTTCTTCTGTCTGTTCCGCCGAAGCAGTCTTCACATGCTGGGTGAGCAAAGCCCTGATTCACCAGGGGTCCACGACCACCCGATGGCTACCCTCACAAGGTTTAGCCGGCCTGTCGAAGCTCTTGCCCGGGGTGTGGCCGGTGCTGCATGCTAGCAGCTACTGGGAGCCACAAGTGAGAGCTCAAATGATGTAGAGATGATTCTCTCAGATGATGAGAGAATCAGATGATGTAGGGCAGTTCAAATCCCCATTCTGCACTTTACTAGTTAATGTGTTTTTAGGCAAGTCACTTAATATCTCTAGGTTTTCCGTTTCCTTCTCTGTAAAATGAGAGAGTTGGAGTAGATAATCTCCAAGGTCTCTTCCAGCCCTGAATTCTCTGATCTCTTATTTCCTAGCCAAGATGAACACAGCCCATTCCCAGCTGGTGGCAGTTTGCTCCTGGAAAACTTGAAATGAGAAGCTAAGGTAAAAATCAAGGCCAACACAGCTCCTCAAACTTTCACCAAATCCTTGTCCCCTAGAGCTATGCTTTTCAACCTTTTCCACTTTGAGGCCCCCTTGTAAATTTGTTTCAGCTCTCTGGCTCAGGATTTACTGGAAATATAGGAAAATGGCAGAGGGCCCTTAGAAAAAGAATGCCTAACTTTCGGAGTGGAAGGAATGCTTGATTTGGTTTTGAAGAGCCTGGGGTTCAGATCGCAACTATTGCTGATTTCTATCTGTGTGACATTGGGCAAGTCACCTCGCTTCAGTTTTTTCAGCTGTGAAATGAGGAGTGTGGCTAGGTTATTTATATTTCTATTTTCAAAAACATTTACCTTATATCTTAGTGTCAATTCTAAGATAGTAGAGTGGCAAGGGCTAGACAATCAGGATTCAGTTACTTGTCCAGGGTCACATAGCTAGGAAGTATCTGAGGCCAAATGGGAATCCAGCTCCTCCTCCTGACTGCAGTTTGATACTCTATTCATTGTGCTACCTAGTTACTTACCCCTGGGTTAGTTTATTTTAAAATCCCATCAAGTAGATCCTAATATATAAAAATGGACAAAAATGATTTGATAGTTAATTAATCAAAGTGACTTTGTATCTCTTTAATTAACTTTTAAAAACTTTTTATTTTCCTAGTTACATGTAATAATGATTTTAATGTATTTTCCAAAGTTATTAGATCTAAATTATCACCCTCCTTCCCTTTTCTCTCCTCTCCCAGAGATGGTAAGCAAATTGATCTAGGTTATAAGTGTATTATCACTTGCATCCCTTTAAATACCAATAAAGCTAAGATAAAACAAGCCCCAAATACCTGGGCAAAATTGAAAGCTTAAAAAAGGACTTGGAATTGAAAAAAAAATTCACGAATTTCTATTCCTCCGAAAGTTATGCCCATCCAACATACCATGTAGTATAGTGGAAAGAATGTTTGCTTGGGAGTCAGGAGATCTGAGCTCAAAGTGCCATCTCTGTCCCTAACGAACTCTTTTTCCTGGGATGGTCTTTTTTTTTTCTTAACCCTCAGAGCCTTAGTTCCTTTATAATTAAAAAGTAATAATGTTACTTAGAGCTGTCCTTTTTCTGCCCTCATGAGTTTCTTGTTGTTCTACCATTTTCAGATATGTTGACTCTTTGTGACCCAATTTGGGTTTTTCTCAACAAATATACGGGAGTGGTTTGCTATTTCCTTTTCCAGATCCTTTTTTTTTAAATGGTGAAATAACATAGAGAGGGGTGAAGCTAGGTAGTACAGTGGAAACTGAGGCAAATGGGGTTAAGGGACTTGCCCAGGGTCACAAAGTAAATGTCTGAGGCTGAATTGGACCTCAGGGAGATGAGTCTTCCTGACTTCAGCCAAGCAATCTATCCACTTTGCTTCCTGGCTACACACTATAAAATACTAGGATTATAATTTTGGAACTGGAAGGGATCTTTTGGATCATTTAGTCCAATTTTTTCATCCTCCAGTTGAGGAAACTAAAAGTTTTCCATCCTTTGGAAAGGGGAAATGACCTATCCAAGGTCACAGGAAGTAATAGGCAGAGGATGGATTTGACTGTAATTCTTTTCACTTCAGGATAACACCCTAGTGATAGGATAAGATCAGTCAAATTGGGACTTTGCCTAGAGAACTTTGTCCTACCTGTGTCTCTTTGGTTCTATCCAGCTCTGAGTTTCTGGGAATTTCTCTCTGTTCGCTAGTGGGTCTCAATTTTCCACCTAGCCAATATACACTCTTCTGGCATGTTTCTTCCCTGAGGGTTTGGCTTATTTCTTAGTTCTGCTTGGCTGAAAAATTATCTTTCTCCTTTTACTATGGTTGAAATAATTCTAAAGAATGCTTTATCTCTTTTCCTATGAGAGCTAAAAGGATGCCACCCAGGATTCTCCTTTCCTCAATTTATTTCTGCCCCACTTCTTTGTAATTATGTACATTCTCTAGGTTAGATCAGCAAAGTATCAACTTCAGCAAGTTCTGACAGTCTAGAAAGGCATTGAGGGTAGTCTGGTGACAGATACCCATCTAGTGTGGCTCTTGACTCTTTGCCTTCTCATAAGGCCATTCAACTTGGCTTCCATATTTTCTCCTGAAAAATGCAATATATTATATACATGTAACAATAAAAATTATTTTTAACTGGTGTCAGATCAGGAATTGACTGACCCAATAGCTATGCCAGATGTCTAAGCAGCCAGTGCAACATTTTCTAAACACCTACTACATAAGGCGCCATGTCTTAGGTGCTAGTTGAAATGCAAAATCTATACATAAAGGCTATAGTCTTGGGGGAGAAGAGACACATACATAGAAAATGATAGGACAGGAATTAAATCTATGACTTCATTGATACAGAGAAGTAACAGATCTGCTGAACAATATCCTCCAAAATGAGTTGTCAGCACAGCGGCTAGAGCACTGTATCTGAAGGCAGAAAAATCTGAGCTCCAATCTAGCCCCAGATACTTAGGAGCTGTGCCAGTTTTAGGTCACACAGTCCCTTGTCCTCTGTCTGCCCCAGTTTTCTCATCTGTAAGATAGGAATAAAATTAATAACTGCTACCTCCCAGGGTTGGTGTGAGAATAAATTAGATAACATTTGAAAAGAGACTTGTAAACCTTAAAGATCTATATAAATGCTAGTTACTAGTATTACTACTACTACTACTACTGATTACATTCTTTCCTCCACCAAACTGCTCACACAGGAAAGGTGTAGTATCCAAATCAATGAATAATAAGTACATTTTGAGATGTGCAAAACAAAGAACTGTCTGTGGTCTGAGGGTCAAAAGAGCTTTACTAACTAGGAAAATCAGAGGCTTCGTGGCTATTCAGACTCTTTAATTGCACGTGAATTGGACTTAAAAAGATCTAGATATTAGGGAGCCAGATGAGAAAAAGGGATAAAGATGGCGAAGTCCTTGGCATATCATCACATCAGTGGATAGAGTCATCCTGTTTGTTTGCAGTGTAGTTGTAGGAGCATTGATGAATTTCAGTGATAGCCTTTTTCAGCGTGAGAATAATCCACAGTGGAGACTTCTTTTTCTTATTTCCTTGCCTCCTTCCTATTGGGAGATGCATTTCTCTTTCATATTGAAGAATCCTTTCTTAACTGGTAACTAGATAAAATAAGGCAGTTCATTATGCCCCACCAGAGCCCAACTTGGTATGGTGAAGACTCCAAACATGGGAAGGGTTAGTCCCATTGTCTACTTAACTGGTTAAAGCCCTCCATCACAGAGTGTCCTTTCTGGTCTTCTTTTTTGTACCCTTTACACTATTTGTGCCAATCTAATTTACATTGTTGTTTCCCTTACGTGACAGCTGTCTTATGCCTTAGCATGGGTGGTTCCCCATTCCTGGAATACTCTCCATCCTTACCTTCACTTTGTAGGATTCCTGGTTTCCTCTAAGCACATCTCCAGTACTTCATCCTAGATAAAACCCTTTCTGATGTCTTCTGTTCTCTCTCCCTTCTGAAATTACTTTGTGCTGATTTGGTATTTACTAATTTTCCATATATCTTATCCACTAAGTACAATGTAAGCTCTTAAAAAATTAATTTACCCCCTCTCCCCCCTGCCAGTTACATGTAAAAATTGTAAGCTCTCTGAGGGTTAGACACTGTGCCATTTTTTTATCATTGTCTGCCCGGCCCACAGTGCCCTGCTTATAGCGGACACTTAACGAATGTTTGTTGAATTGAATTGATTGACAGAAAATATTTGGATCAAAAACAGTAAAAAAAGTTTGGTGAAAAATCTGGATCCTTTATCTTTACTATATAAGAGCTGGATGTTTGGAAAGAGATCACTTCTTGACTTAATTGTTCAATTCTAATAGAGATATTTGGGCTTGCTAAGGAGATTGTACTTTTTTTGGTCTAAAGTTTAGAGGAAGGTAATTCAATTAGTTTCAGTAAATAATGATTAAAGATAGCACTCCTCTAAAATTTGGGTAGACTAGAATCTTAGTCATCTGGCTTGGCCTTCCAGTAGTAAATATCGGTCACATTTCCCTCTGGAAACTTGGTTTCACACCAATCTTTATGATAATGATTACCATTTGCAAACTTGGATTTTCATATATCATGTACTATAACAATGCCTTGTGCCACTAGCACAATGAAACCTGGTAAGACTCGTTGGGTTTGTTGGTAAGGCCAAAGGCTAATGTGCTTCTAATTTTCTAAAGGGCAACTTAATGGGTAATTAAAGCAAATAAATGCTAATGTGCAGACAACAGCTGTTACTGTTCATTTGGCTGAGAGAAAAATCTTGGGATCCAGAAATTTGTTTAAATTACTTGAACCCTTTTAGCTGAAAAGTCAAGGAGCCAAAGTCATACGCCAAAAGGGAGCAATTTTTAATAAGTTGATTTATTTGTCTTTTGTGGCAGATTAAGGGTACAAGGGGAAAAAAAAACAACATACAATTTATCACTCATTTATTCCTGACACTGTGATGGAGCTGAGTGCCAAGGGTGGTCTTCTATTTCCTTGACATTGGAAGGAACTAGGGAGAATGGCCTGGAGAAAGAATACTAAGGGCATAACCATGTATTGCTGTATGCCAAGGTACCAGGATGTTTCTTTTCTTTTTTTAATTCAATTTTCTTTTTTTTTTAATAAAACAAAAATCATTTTTTCATCTCTCCCAATTCTCCATGAAAAGAAAAAACGAAAAACAAAATTCTTGTAACAAATCTGTAGAGCCAGACAAAACAACCTTTTTCTTTGTTTATGTCCCCCAGATATGTCTCAGGTCTAACATTTTGTGATTCTAAACACATGAATGACAACTTTGGTCAGTACCATGATGAACATGCCCAGGGTCACACTCTGGTGCCATCTTAGCTTCCTTCCTGACTTCACTCACGTACTCCTCTTTTTGGGAGCCTTTCCTGGTTTCCTTAGTTGTTAGTATTTTCTCTCTCCTCAAATTGTCACATATATTCTCATCGGTTCCCATATTGTACATCCTTGGTAGAATGGAAACTTCTCCAAGCAAAGGCAAGGTGGTTTATTTTTTCTTTCTGTACCCAGCACCTAGCAAAGTGCTTTGCATATTTTGTTGTTACTTAGAGGTGTGATTTCATTTCTATGGGAAGCTCCTGTAAGGATGCTCCCTCTACTAATGAAGATCAATCACTTTTATGTTACTTATAGTTCTGTAGGCAGAGGTGCACTAGATTCAGCCCATACCAGTCCTGAAAGCTGATTTTTACATTTCCAATAGAAATATTTATACCTCAGAAATGAGCAAATGCTACAAATAAGGGCTTCATTTATTATTATTTTTAAACCCGTACCTTCTGTCTTAGAATCAACACTTTCCATTTCAAGGCAGAAGACCAGCAAGGGCTAGACAGTTATGGTGAAGTGACTTGCCCAGGGCCACACAGCTAGGAAGTGTCTGAGGTCAGATTTGAACCCCTATCTACTGAGCCACCTCATTGACCCTTTGCTTTATTGGTTTGTGGATTGACTAGACCACAAAATTATGGAGAAAATATAAATGGTGTGGATTAAACTTAAAAGTTTGTTTTTGGGGAAGGTTCCATTTCCTCTTCCACCACCCAGAAAGCCTGTTGTTAAACATTTACCAAATGCACCATTAGTCATAGGGAGTTACCTAGGCAAACTGATGGGATAAGTTACTTGCTCAGGGTCACACAGCCACTGTGTGCCAGAGGCAGGTCATTAAATCAAGGACCATTTACTGTGTGCCAGGTACTGTGCTGACAGTCTTCCTCCCTCCAATATGCGATGCTGTCTCTTACCAACTATTATGCCTTGCTCAGAGTAGTTATTTAATCATTTTAATTTAATAAATTAATAAATTTAATAAATTCTCGAGGACTTGGTTTGGGTTCATTTGAATTGGTCTGGAAGAGCTGGGATTCCTGCCTTCTGGTCCAGTGTTCTTCCCATCATACTAGACCATTCAGCCTTGTGTGGCTAATGAAACCTCTGACAAGAAATGATTTGGGATGGAGAGAGGGTGATGCACAACTGAATCTCTGTATGTGTATGCTTATTAACTGTCTTCAGAACAATGTACATAAAAATGTTTTTCTTTTTTTCTTACATGTATTTATCAGCCTTTGAACCAGAGAAAAGGATCGTTTGCTTAGCTCAACCTGTGTTAAAGAGGGAAGAAGTCACACAGTGCAGGACGTGCAACTTGATGAGTTGAAAGGGAACAAGGAGGCACAAATCTGTAGAAAACCGAAGAGTGTCCATTCTCGATTGCTTGGAGCCAAAGAGCCTCCCTGGCGGGCACTGGTGTCTGGTCTGCTTTTTAGCATGTGAATTTTCATTTAATGTTGTCAATTTCATTCTGGATTGGGCTGGGAACGTGGTACCCAGTGCATTAGGCATTCCACTCTGTCTGCGAGCATGCAAAGGTAGGGTTGTACATTCTTTAAGGACATCATCCAAGAGGGGATAAAGTTCAAGAGGTCATTCTGGAAGAACCCAAGGAAGTCTGGAAGCTTGTTTCAGAGCTTATCTGTACTTAGCCCCAAAGTCTGAGGTTTCTTCAGCTTGCCCTCACTGCATTCTGCCCTTACCACATCCTTCTCTGCTTTCATCCTCTCTTCCCCCTTCTGGGTTGTCTCTTACTATGCTCCATTTCTTCTTGAATTCCTGCCCTCCTTTCCCTTTTGTGATGCTGCTCTTTCCTGGTTTATCTCCTACCTGGCTGGCCACCCGTCAGGCTCCTTTTACTCCATCTTTCCCTAGGTCACCCCCAGTAACTGTGGGGCAGTCACAGCTTGGTTTCATCCTAGACCCTCTTCTCTTTTCCCTCTATTTCATTTCACAAATGGCCAAGATTCAATGATTATCTCTAAGCGGATGATTCTCAGCTCCATTTATCCAGTCCTGCCCTCTTTCCTGACCTCCAGTCTGTATCATCATTTGCCTCTTGGATATCTCAAATTGCATATTCCATAGACACTTTAAACTTAATAGAATTCATTATATTTCCCCTTAAACCTTGCCTTCCTTGTTTCTGTCAAAGGGACCATTATCATCTCCAGTTACTCAAGCTTATAACCTGTGTGTTATCTTCAAATCCTCACTTGAACTCACCTCACACATCCAATACGTTGCCAACTCCTGCTTACTTTCACATTTTTCTTAAACCTTCCCTTCTCTCTCCTCTGATAGATGCCATTCTGATACGGGCTCTTACAATGCCATACCTAGATGAATGCAATAACTTTCTAGTTGGTTCCCTGTATCAATCTCCACTCAGCTACCAAAGTGATCTTCCCAAAGTTTCCTAAGCCTGACCATGTTATTCTCCTTCTCAATAAACTACCATGGCTCCCTATTACAACCAGGATCCTAACTTATAAAGTCTTATGATCTGGTCCCATCCTACCTCTGTAGTCTTCTTATATTTTACTCTTCTCCATCTTCTCCATTATGATTCAGCAGCACTGGCTTTCCTATTGTTCCTTGCACATGATTCTCTGTCTCCTGAATCTCTGTACCTTTTGACTGGCTGTCCCCCCATGCCTGGGATATTCTCCCTTTTGCCTTTGCAACTGACTTCCCTGGTTTCCTTCAAGCTTCAGCTTAAATCTTAATTTCTTCAAGAGGTCTTTCCCAATTCTCCTCCCTTTCCCACTGTCTACACCTTCCCTCTGAGATTACCTCCCATGTACACTGTTTATAGCTTGTTTATTATTTCCTTGTTTTCTACCCCATATTAGAATATGAGCTCCTCATGGGCAAGGATCATGACTTTGATCTCTCTTTGTACCTCCAGTATATAGTAGGCACTTAATAATTGTTGGCCCATGGGCAATACAATTGGTTTCCTTCATAACCTTATGTATTTTATTTTAGGCACTTAAAAATAGTATTTGGGACACAGGCTAGGAAACTCAGTGGACTGAATGCTAAGCCTGGAGATGGGTGTTCCTGGGTTCAAAGCTGGCCTCAGACACTGGGTGACCCTGGGCAAATCACTTCGCTCCAATTGTCTAGCCCTTTCCCTTTGTCCACCTTGGAATTGATAGCTAGTATCAATCCTAAGCCAGAAGATGAGGGTTGTAACAGTTAATTTAGTCTCTTGTAATAAAAGTATTATATTTTATGAGGTTTTTAAAGGATTATTAGAATTAAGAAATAAAGAAAATACAAAATAAGAAAAGGGCTGATTAGCCCATTCACAGCCACTTACTATATCTTGCATGCTGAGTGGAGAGACGCGTGTGCTTAGAAGTGGAAGAAGAGAGCTCTTGGGAGGCAGAGAGCCCTTTAAATACTAAATTGTGTTCTCACCCAAGTAGAGACCCAGGTGAGATTACAAGGAATTCTGGGAAGTACCAAGGACTTCTGGGGATTGAAGTCCAGGGTTCAAATCTCCATTTGTATAGGGTTTAAATAAGTATATATATATATATATATATATGTATATATATATATATATACATATATATATATATATATATATATATATATATATGTACATTTAGAGTCCAAACTGCAAAAGAGGATCCATGACCAACTCAAAAAGGTTAACAACTCCTGCTCTAAGAGAACCTCTATTTTTTTGGTGGTGGTGATGGGGAGGAAAGAAGGAAAAGAACATTTAAGCTTTAGAGTCCAGAAGTCCCTAGAAACTCTGCCTGAGTATCTGGCATCAGGCAACCTCTAACCTTGTCTGAGGCCAAACTTATCGGAGACATGACAGCTATGTGAACAACACATACCTTTCAAATTTCTGTCTTCAGGGAGATCATTAAACAATCACTGGGGTTCTTAACCTGTATTCCATGGACTTACACTTTTTTTTTAATCATTGAATTTCAATATAATCAGATTCCATGTCATCCTAAGTATTTTGTTTTATTTTATTTTATATAACCCTTATTTTCCATCTTAGAATCAGTATTATGTATTGGTTCCAAGGCAGAATTGCTCTAAGGGCTAGGCAATGAACTTTAAGTGACTTATCTAGGGTCACAAAGCTAGGAAATATCTGAGGCCAAATTTGAACCCAAGACCTCCTGTCTCTAGGCCTCCAAGGTCTCTAGCTGTCCCCTAAGTAATTTATTTTGTGCAATTTTGAACTTTTTTGTGAGGAGAGGTCCATAGATATCATTTCTGCTCTAGTCTACTTGGGTAGAGTGGAGAGAGATGTTTCCTGTGCCTAACTGAACATTCAGTCTGGCTCTGATTCCTTTCCTGAATTGATGTATGTGTGGCTGAAGTGAAACTGATAAAGATCAGCCCATAGTTAAGAAGAAAAGTATCAGCTGTGCCCTTGTGGACATTCTCATGGAGGCTGGTCCCAGCTTACCACATGCTAATGGAGTTGGGTGGAGTTAATAATGCCATTAACCCTCAATTATATTAGTGGTTTTAGTTATAGAAGTACAGCTTTTACAACAACATTGTGAGATTGCTGATACTCTGCTTATTATCCTCATTTTTCAGATGAGGAAGCTGGGAGGTTAAGAGAGTTTAAGTGACTTCCTCAGAGTCACACAGCTAGTATATGTACCATGTTGCCAGTCCCTTCCTCTATTTTTGGTTCTACTTTTCTTAGTCAGAAGCCTTCAGGTAGCTCATGACAAAAACAGGAATTGAATCAGACTCTCAAGGCTCTGCCCACCACACTTACTGTCTCTGCTCATGGCCAACAAACAGATTTGATGATAGGTGAATAGGGATCTTCAGTCAGTTCTTTCCTGAGGATGCCCCCCTTCTTCATTCTACCATTTCTGAGGGAGCTGAATTTGCACTTTATCACTGATCACTAAAAAAGTAGACAGTGGTATTTATGGCTTCCCTTGGCTTGAGACTGATGGCTTCCAGTGGGATGTCCAGAAAGTGGTTGTAGACATTCGTATTTAATGAGATAGGCAGTAATCTTTTTAATCTTTAAAAAAAAGGGCATAATAGAGACAAGAGAAGCACTGTAAGGGAAATACCCTTTGTCCATTTATACATTACTTCTACATTGCCTGTGTTGCTTAGAGCCAATCCAAGAAATCACATCTCTTGCTCTTTGTACCTGATGCCATTTTTTCAAATGCTGGAATTTTCATTAAGTGTAAAAGTGTGCTATAATTTTTCACCCAGTTAACCACACCCGGGGGAAATCTAACCATTTGGATCACGAGGACATAACTAAAGCACTATTGTTCACATGGTGGCACCCTACCCTAATTACAGGCCAAGTACCTAAGAAAAAATAAACAACTTCTGGAATGCAAGCCTTAAAAGTCTTGCAAAATCCAAAAAGCACAAAGCAAAGACAAACATCCTAAATGCAAGCATGGAATAAGGAGATTCCAAGATATGGGAATAAACTTAGTGGTTTCCAGTGATTTGAGGATGGAGGAAAGGATCAATAATAGAGGGCAAGTTTGCAAAAAGATTTACTTTTCAAAGAAAAAAAAGAACCACAGGGTGGGGATTTCCACTCCCAGAGGGAAGTGGAAGTGGAAGTGGTCTTTTCACATACTACAGTGTCTTTCATTAAACTCAACAAATATTGATTGTATACTTATTATGCATGTAGCACAATGATAAGTGTTAGAGGAGCTTTGGAAGACTTAAGTGACTTGGTTCCTATGCCCAAAAGAGCTCATTATTAGTTGAGGAGACCCCATCTGTTCAGGACTTTTCCATGAGACTACATCTTTAATTATTTAATACCAGATCAAAAAGAAAAGAGATATCATTTGACAAAAATCCATTTTCCAGCTACCTTTTCTGGAACCCACTTCTCGAGGACACCCAGAAGCTACCAAGCTACAACATGGTAGCTTTGAGGGTAGAAGGTCGTATATGTGATAGATCTTTTAGAAGTGAGTTCATACTGACAATTCTGTCTCGTGAGATGTGGCACATCCAAGTGTGGTGTATACACTTTTTGAGAAAACCTGTGAAATGGCAGAAAGAACACTGGGCCTCAGAGTCAGGACACTTGGTTACTAGTTACTAGATTTTGCTACTAACTAGCTTGTGCTGGTCATGTAATCTGTGGGGGAGGGATTCCAGAGGTCCCCTTCCATCTGCAACATTCTACATTGTAGAAGGCTTCCAGCAAATATGATACACTATGGTTTATAGCTCGCTATAATTATAGGGTTCACCAGCAGGAGGAACACTGTATTCCAACTCAACCCAATGCCTACTTCTTGTTTAGTCATGTCAGGTCTGTTTTAATATGCGTTGAATTGTTTTTTTTCTTTTTCTAACCCAGTGCTGCCCACCCACCTTTGCAATGCTGATGGATAAAAGAGCTCAACCAATTCAGCTGTGTGAAGATGCCCAGAAGGACTCTACTCATGAGATTGCTATTGATGATACTGTGTATTGGATAACCCTTTATGATTTTAAAAATCCATTTAAGCTCATTTTCTCAGTAACAGCCCTGTGAAATGGGGCAGGTTAGGTTTCCTTATCTGAGAATTTAAATGACTTGCCCAAAATTATGCAACTAGTTATCAGCAGAGCTAAGAACTAGAATATGTATTTCCTAGTTCCCAGGTTGGCACACTACTAGAATATAGGCATCCTAAGGGTAGAGCATGTTAGTTTTTGTCTTTGTATCCCCAAGCCTTGCTCATAGTAGGCGTGTTTGTTGAACTGAACTGAACTCAAATGTCTCCACAAATTACCAAAGCATGCTTCATCCTGGGAATAATTCACCATTATGGTGCCATTAACAAAATGTTCGTCACCCTTCAACAATACAGGTACTTATTTGAACTTAGGGTGAAAGGTCTTTTCTTGGACAGAACTCTTCAGCCTATGAACACGGACTGCAGCCAAGGGAATGTACAGTATGCCTGTCGCCACCAAGGGGGAGAGAATAGAAAAGGACGTGGTTGGATTTATATAGACCTATTATTATTTCAAATTGCATCAGGCAAGAAAAAAAAGAAATGTGATTTTCAGGATGCCGTCATCTGCCCTATCCCTTCATTACAAGGCTGGGTTGTAACTCCTTCTGACTCTCTCTTTCATCTAAAAACATTTGTAACTTGGCCATGCATGACTCACATTAAACCTCATTATCTTGTTCGTTGGAACAAGGCTGGTTGACAACACTTTAAATAGCTGGCTCCTTAGGACCGAGCACAATTAATTTTTATATCGCATCTTTCCCATAAAATGTAGCAAAGAAGGAAAAGCCAGAGAAGTAATGGTTTTATGTATTATGTTTGGCAAATTCCAGGGAAATGGGGAAATGCTGAGAGACAAGTAGAGTTCCAGGTTGTCCAGCATTGGACTGGGTTATCTAGTGGGTTGGTCCAGATGGGATTAAGGGAGTCTTGCATGAAAGCAGAGAAATGGACCACATGAATGGACCTTAGCTCATATCTTTTCTCTGAATCTATGACCAGTATGACCTTGGGCAAATCACTTACTGTCTCTGGGCCTCAGTTTGTTCATCTGTAAAATTAGGAGATTGGATTATATGTCTCCTGAGAACTTTTATAGCTCTGGCTTTATGAGCTATATTACAGAGAAATTGCCTTGTAAGACCATGAGGAAGACACAGGAAAGGATTCTCAGGTCATTCAGTGCCCAGTCTCTTGGTGAGGAATATCAGAGAGTGAAGAAAAAAGAGGATCTTGATGAAACTAAGTCCTCACGGACTTGGTATAGATTTACTTTGCAAATGGAACAGCATGTACTATGTGGGTGTCATTGATGCCTGGGCATTGCTGGAGAGGTTAGCAAAAAGCTAAGTGTGATGGTGCACCATTGGTAATTCCAGAGACAGAGAGGCTAAGTCTAATGGATTACTTGAACCCAAGAGTTCTGAACTGGAGTTGGGCTAAAGCTGGTTGGGTGTCCACACCAAGTCTGATGCCATTATGGTGAACCCTCAGGAGTGCAGGGCCACCAGGATGCCTAAGGAAGAATGTACCAGTCCAAGTGAAAAAGGGAGTAAGTCAAAGCTTTGGAACTGATCAGCAGTGGGTTCTAGACTCTGAGTGGATACCAAGTGAGATAGGGAGACCCCACATCAGAAAAAACAAACAAACAAAGCCACTGGATAATAATAATAGTGCCACTATTCCTGTGCAACATTTATATAGTGCTTGAAGATCTGTAAAGTCATTTTGCATGTATGATCTCATGTGACAATTAAATCAACTTGATTGAAAAGGAATTTTTTTTAAGCCACAGAATAAGTCCAGATTACATTCAAGAATGTGTAGGAAGAAGTTGTATGCTCTTAAAGGTTACTGGCAGTTCTGAAAATTATAGGGCATATTTTTCTCTAGATCAGACATTTAAGTAAGAGATTAAAGTTTTCTGAGGATGATATGAAGTCATTGAAAAATTGCTCAGCTTGGAGTCAGAAGAGACTAGAGTTCAAGTCCAATCTCCAACACTTGTTGCAGGTTGTTTCTTGTTATTCTATCATTTCTGACTCTTTATAACCCCATTTTGGGATTTTTTGGGCAAAGTTGCTGGAATAGTTTGTCATTTCCTTCTCCAACTCATTTTACAGATGAGGAAATGAGAGAAACCGGGTTAAGTGATATGCCACGAGTCATCCTGATAGGAAGTGTCTGAATAGGATTTGAACTCATGAAAACATTTTCCTGATTCCAAGCCCAGTACTCTCTCCACGGTGCCACCTAACTGCCCTCACTTGCTGTATAATCATCAGCAAATCACTTCCTCTCAATTTTTTCATCCACAAAATGTAAATAATGCCTATGCTCCTACTTCACAGGGGTGTTAGGAAAAACAAATGAGATAATGCATGTTAAGCTATTTGTAAATCTTTAAGCACTATATAATTATCAGTGATTATGCTATTAATATTGTTCTCATTAAGTAGGTCAAGTTTGTCTCTGCTGACCCTAGCCTTACTTTGCTGTGTTTTCCATGTTCCCTCTTCCTTCAGATTCAGTCACTTAATCTTTCTAAGCCTCAGTTTCCCCACCTATAAAATGGAGATAAAATGCCTTATAATAATTAAAATTATGAGGCTGATAGCAGCTTAATAACTTTATTAAATCAAAGTAGTAGTAGTAGTAGTAGTAGTAGTAGTAGTAGTAGTAGTTGTAGTAAAGAGAGGGAAAGATAGGAGAGAGATGGAGAGATACTTAGCTTTCTAATCTATTGGCCACCATGATGGGTCTGTGGCTAATTCAGACAAGGGTTCCTTCTGCTCTCCACAATCCCGCCAAAAGACCCTGACAGACTCCTGGTCTGACCTTATAAACTCTTCTCCACCCACTAACTCTCACACATCACATCTCAAGAACCAAACATAGTTTCTTAATTTGCTTGGGTGGCCCAGGAGGGGCAGTGCCTGTGGAATCAGTTTCCCCCCTGGTTAGTTTCTTGGTTCTTTAATTTCCTTTCTCTGAAGGCTTATCTACACCTGATTTTACTCAGTGGTCTTTGACCTCAAGGTCACAGAGAGATGGTGTTAAAAAAAAAAGTGACATAATGGAGAAAGAAATTTGCTTCCAACAACTATAGGGTCTATTTCATGGTGTTAATATGAGGATCAAAGGAAATAATTTGTGTAAAGTATTTTTCAAACCTCAAAGTATTATTTATGTGTTAACTATTATTATCACTCTTGGTATTATCACTGTGCTTTGACTGACTTTGAAGGTCTTTTGTGGAGAGATAGCATCCAAATACATAATGGGCAAACCTCCACCTGTCCTTCCAAAAGGAAATCCAAGTGCACACACATAGAGTTTGGGGAAAATGTCATCTACCATCCCTCTCTTGGGCAACCAGCTTGGCCATTGGCTTCCCATGGAAATGACCCCTGCCTGACTTACCTAGTTATGCAAGGTAAAGTCTACCAGAATCCAGCTGGCTTTTGTTGGGTTGAAGAACTCTGACCTCATCATCCAATACCAAGGGTAGCAGACCAGGTAAACTCCAGTTCAGGCCATAAAAATGAGTCAGTCTTGGACAGGAAGCAACCAACTTCACAGACATTTGAAACGAGACAAGCATTTTAGTCTGGCTTGAGAACATATTCTGAATGGTGAATGGGGGAAAACTGACTTGTTTCCTGTTTTCTTACTTTTAGATCATAACAATCAGTGAAGAAATATTTATTAAGAGCTTACAGTGATTCGTGTAAACATGGAAAAATATCCTTTTTTTAAAAATTTTTATTTGTTCATTTCCAAACATTATTCATTGGAAACAAAGATCATTTTCTTTTCTTCCCTCCCCCTCTCCCTCTACCTCTCCCACAGCGACACGCAATTCCACTGGGTATCACATGTTTTCTTGATTCAAACCCATTTCCATGTTGTTGGTATTTGCATTAGAGTGTTCATTTAGAGTCTCTCCTCAGTCATATCCCCTCCACCCCTGTAGTCAGACAGTTGCTTTTCGTAGGTGTTTTTACTCCCAGTTTATCCTCTGCTTGTGGATAGTGTTTTTTAGATCCCTGCAGATTGTTCAGGGACATTGCATTGACACTAATGGAGAAGTCCATCACCTTCGATTGTACCACAGTGTGTCAGTCTCTGTGTACAATGTTTTCCTAGTTCTGCTCCTCTCACTCTGCATCACTTCCTGGAGGTTGTTCCAGTCTCCATGGAATTCCTCCACTTTATTATTCCTTTTAGCACAATAATATTCCATCACCAACATATACCACAATCTGTTCAGCCATTCCCCAATTGAAGGGCATCCCCTCATTTTCCAATTTTTGGCCACCACAAAGAGTGCTGCTATAAATGTTCTTGTATAAGTCTTTTTCCTTATTATCTCTTTGGGGTACAAACCCAGCAGTGCTATGGCTGGATCAAAGGGCAGACAGTCTTTTATCACCCTTTGGGCATAGTTCCAAATTGACCTCCAGAATGGTTGGATCAGTTCACAACTCCACCAGCAATGAATTAGTGTCCCTACTTTGCCACATCCCCTCCAGCATTCACTACTTTCCGTAGCTGTTATGTTAGCCAATCTGCTAGGTGTGAGGAAAAATATTCTAAATTAATGAAATAAGTAAACTTAAAAGTTAAAAAAAAAAAGAGCTTACAATCAAGGCAGCTCAGTGGAGAGAGAATCAGGCCTGGAGATGAGAGGATCTGGGTTCAAAACTGGCCTCAGATACTTCTTAGTTATATGACCCTATAGCAAGTAACTTAACCCCAATGGACTATTTCTTACTACCCTTCTGCCTTGAACTGAAACTTAGTGTTGATTCTAAGACAGAAGGTAAGAGTTGTTGGGTTTTTTTTTTTTTAAGAACTTCGTATGTGTTAGACAACGGAGATTTGAAAGTAGAGGAAAAGATCTCTATGACTGAAAGAATTTATAGTCTTGTTGAGGAGATAACACGTATTTAGGAGATAATTTGAGAATAAGACAATAGTAATAAAATGTTGTGTAGTGCAGATAGAACATGGAATTCAATTCAATTCAATTCAATGGGTATTTATTAAGTGCCTATTGGGCAGCTAAGTGAAGCAATGAATAGATCAGGAAGACTCATCTTCACGAGTTCATGAGTGCAGCCTCAGACACTAGTTTTGTGACCCTGGGCAAGTCACTTAACCCTGTTTGCCTCAGTTCCTCATCTGTAAAATTAGCTGGAGAGGGAATGGCAAGCTACTCTATTATCTTTGCCAAGAAAAACCCAAATGGGGTCATGAAGAGCCAGACATACTAAAAAATGAATAAATGACAATTTTAACAACAAAAATACCTACTAGGTTCCAGGCAAAAATCCTTCCCTCAAAAAGTGATTTTCTAGGGGAAGATTCAACATAATCAAAGATAAAGAAGTATAAAAATATTTCTGAAAGAGGCTGAGAATTAATAACTGAGAAGTCAGGACTAGGAAAGGCTACATGAAGAAGGTAGCAATTAAGCTGAACCTTGAAGAAAATCAGAGATCCCAAGAGGCATAGAAGTCGAGAGGGAGAATATTCTAGGCATGGAGAACAGTTTGTCATGTATATGGAATGGCAAGTAGATCAGTTTTTCAGAAATATAGACTGCATGAGGGGGAATAAAGTGAAATAAGTAGGCTGTAGTTAGATCAGATAGGACTTTAATGCCAGAGGAGACTGTGTTTTATCCTGTAGGCAACAGGGAACCATGAAAACCTTGCGCAGGACAGTGACATGCTCAGTTCCATTCTTTAGGAATATTGATTTGGCAGCTGCATGGAGGATGGACTGGAGAAGCAAGAAAATGGAAGCTGGAAGACCGAGTAGGAGGCTATTATAATAATTCAGATAAAAGATGAGTATCTGAACTGGGATGATGAGCATGGCAATGGAGAGGAAGGGTCAGAAAAAAAGTTGGATCTGAAGGATAGGTGGAATATCCATAAAAACTATTGACTGTTACCTGGCCTATGTTTTCCAAGTAAATGGGCCTTCCAACAAAGACTTCTAAATGCCCTGATCTCTTGTTGCTTATCACGGAAGAGATATTCTAGAATAATTCTTTGTTGAAGGAAATGTGAAAATATCACATGATGCTAATTTCTGGTTTACATTTCCTCCATGGTAAAAATCTTCCATCAATTGTGGTTTAATCCTGAAGAAATAGCCATTGTCATGAACCTGGTGGGAGTGTTACCTTAGAGAATGGGGTAGGGTAGGGGGAGAGAGAGAGAGAGAGAGAGAGAGACAGAGAGACAGAGAGAGACAGAGAGAGACAGAGAGACAGAGAGACAGAGAGAGACAGAGAGAGAGAGAGAGACAGAGAGACAGAGAGAGACAGAGAGAGACAGAGAGAGACAGAGATCTGTCTGAGTTTAGTTTTTTTGGCTTTTCCAGTCCAAATAACATCACATGGAAAAGATTGCTTGGAACATCAGCATTTGGTTGAAGATGATCCTTGATTTTACAAGGAAACTAACTTATTTATAATTCTTAAGGAATCAGTATTGAATTGGATGGTTTTTTCCTGATGCTTAATTCTTCATTGACATGATTATTCAAAGACCACACTCAGAATCCAAAGATGAGAGATTCAAATCCACCCAGAGCATCGGATAATGGTGTTTAAAAACAAGAACCTCTTCCATGAGCTCTTTTTCATAATGCATTTTTCTCACCTGCACCTGAAAGTAGATTATCTGACATGTCTATTCCAGAAAGAAAGTGAATTATTTTTTGAAGCTGAAGACTCTTAAACAGGAAGGATAGCACATAGAGTAGGTTTGAATGGGTGGGTGGGTAAAGCAATTCACCCTTTAAATCCTTTTACATATTAATTCAAAATCATTATAGAAGATTAATTTTGTTACTATTTTAAAGTACAGCAATGCTTATAACCCTAAATTAACCCAAATGCTGAAGGAAGGGCTAATCGATTTTTCTGGTTAGGTTAGGGTTAATCTGACCTCTACTCTTTTTTCCAATTCCCCTAGTTTTAAAAAATAAACTTTAATATTGAAAAAAATCCAAAATATGTCTATTTATTTTTCTGCATTGGTAATAATGGTAATGATAATTCATAATTCTTTAGTGTACCAAGGTACTAGAGAGTACAAAAGTATTCTCCTCTCAACAACCCTATGAGGTAGGAAGTTCCAGTATCATTATCTCCTCTTATAATAAGATAAGGAAATAGGCTCAAAGAGATGATATGATTTGTCCATGGTCTGTGTTCATACTCAGGTTCCCTGACTATGTTTGTGTTTTTAGGAAACTATACTGTGCAGCATGCTAATAGTGGATCTTTATTTGATTCAAGATTTTAAAATACTTATTAATCATCATTGTTATTATTTATTCCTTCCTACTGAAAGTTAATTTTTCCCATGAGTAAAAGGAAATAGGTAGGACAATACTGTTGGTCACCAAGGGCTTCACCTCCTGTTAGCAAATATCTAAATTATGTTAGTGATCAAATTGCTGTTCTCCTTTTATAGAAGAAAAGCATGACAAAAATCTTCTCCAACCAAAGACAGGGGTGCTAATACATTATTGGTGAAGCTGTAAACTGGCCCAAATTGTGGGGAAATTATCTGGACTTGGGTGAGAAATTTTACTAAGTTTTTCAATGTTATTTAAATTGTTGATCCTATCACTGTACCTATTCCACAGTATTGTAATATGATTATAGACCTAAGGCTTGAAAAAAGTTCAGAAATCAACTAGTTTACCTACTTTTATTATAAAGTATTAACTGGGAAAAAACATGGAACTATTAAATAGTCAGAAAAAACACTCTTTAATTAAGGAAAAGGTACAGTGCTAAATAAGGCCTCCACTGGAGCTGTGAGGATTGGAACTCTGGTTGCTCTGGTCATGGGAGAGCCAACTGAGCTAGATTGTCAACTCCAAGGAGCCAGTAAAGTTGGGAAGCTTAAATATCTTTCTAGGGGAACATGGGGATTAAGGATGAGAGAGATAGTTGGTTGATTTTACAATGGTCACAAAAGAAAATGAGGAGTCCCAGACAGGAATAACTGTGAGGGGCTGTTGCCTTACAAAGGGAAAGATCCAGCCAAGGGCTGGCCATCTTGGTAAAGACTTTGGCCTAAAGGGAGAAACCATTGGGACAAAAGAGATACTTAACACTTGATGGGATTAGCTATCCCCGCTTAAACTACTTTAAGGTCTATTGTTAGTCTGAGACTAGTGAAATTGGACTTTCCCTCAGCGAGAAACTCTCAAGTGACAAGGTCAAACCTGGGCTTTCACCTTCAAGCTATGTAAACTGGGAGTCATTAACTACAATTTTGGGAACTTCTAGATACCATGTTGACAACAGAGAAGATAACTTAGACTTCTATCAGTGAAGTGACCCGTGTAAGGTCATCAAGGTAGTTAGTAGCAGAATTACAATTCAAATATAAGTCCTCTTGTTCAAAATTCAGTATTCTTTCCCCTGATTTTGTCTCAGATTAATTTAGCACTCTAATTGGACAATTTCCCTAACTACCATTCCTCTTGATGGACTGGGTCCTGATAGGATGGCAGCTACATTTCTGACTCAAGGTTCTAGGAATAACCCCAAGACATGAGGTTTCTAATACAGTTCACATCCCTCAGCACCTAGGATTAGGTTTACCACTCTTGTAGCCTCTTTTCCCTGGAATGTTCTTCAACAGAGCTCCAGGATCTCTGCTTCCACGAAGTCTTCCTTGATTCCATCCCACTTTCTTACCTTTTTCATTTCCCCCTCTTCCCCTCTTGAAACATAGTCCTCTTTACACAGACTCCTCATAGTATTTTGTCTGGACCACTCCTTTGTACTTAGGAAGCCTTCCCTGAAGCTTACACATTTTGGTGTGTATTCTCCTTCCTCCTTCACATTGCAAACTCCTAGAGAGCGGGAAAGCTGACATTTTGCCCTCTTTGGAAACCTTATTCTTTCCATTCTTTCCATTTCTTCTTTGCACACACAGTAGGATGGCTAAGAATTTGGCTGACTTGATTGCAGTCAGAGACCTTACCTCACTGCAAATGATGAGTTTAAAGAGGCAGTGGAGAAGTGGCCAAGCTTGCAGAAGTTTGGCTATTCACCCAACACTTTGGATTCTTATCTACCCTCAGAATCCAGATGTCTTGTGTTTCCACATCTGTGTGGAGAGTATAGAATGATCATATTTTATTGTCAGAATCCTGGTAGGTTCATCTGGGACAGACAGACATCTTGGAAAATATTATTTATTATAAGATTTTGGCTGATGTTTTAAAACATGGAGGAGGGAGAATCAGTTAAACATTTGGGTGTCTCAGACAGAAGTTGTGAATCTTAAAAGCTACTCAGACTGTACTTTAGATGATTTGATTTAGCTATTTCCTTATTGTAACAATGGAGATACTTGGTCTAACAAGAATCAGAAATGTCTTGGGAACTTTACATTACTCCACCCATACTTAGACATACTTTAGGGGAAGATAAAGTTGTAAACTTCTGATTGAACAATGAAGGTACTTAACCCATACCTTATAGTGAAGCTAGAACTTTAAGCTAAGTCTATTTTTAGATCTAATCCAAAAAGGTGTCAAGTACCTGTAAAGGTTAAATTAATCACAAAAAGGTCAAGTAACTCATGAAAGGTAAGCTTAACAAAGAAGTGTGAAATACTCAGAAGATATAATCTAACAAGAGAAGGTGAGAACTAAAGAGTGGTAAGAACTAAGAATGGGCAGTCCTGGAAAAAAAGTGTCTACTGTGATTGGTAGGTGTGAAAATTCAGGAGAGAAAATTTCTTTAAAAGGAGGGGTAAAAAGTCAGTTCAGGCAATTCAGTTCAGAGTAGAATTAGGTTCTGAACTCAGTTCAGGAGATTGAGTTCAGTGGAGGACTGGAACCCAGCTTGGAGATGGTCTTGTGGTGAGTGATAAAACTGACTCCCTTTCCTTTAGACTCAGGAAGGTCACTTTGGCCAAGGCCTTTAACTACTGCCTGACTCAACATGAGCCAGAGCAGTTTAAATTAATTCTCTCTCTCTCTCTCTCTCTCTCTCTCTCTCTCTCTCTCTCTCTGTCTCCTTTTCTCTCCCTCTCCTTCTCCCTTAATTTCTTCTCTCTCTATTAATTGAAATCTCCATAATCCCCAGATTACTTGGGTACTTTATTATTTGGGAATCATCCCTGGTGACCAAATTATTTAGATTTAAGTCAAAACACTATAATTATCCTTACAAAGTACAGTACCTTACACTGATGTGGATCGAAGGCTCCAAGTGTGTCTCTAGGCAGCCAATATCGGGGGCTATTCACAGCCCCCCTAGACATATTCTGCAGCCTTCTGACCCAACATTCAAATGAATAAACAGATGGGATTCATAGGACTTTGGACAGCAAAACAAAGATTTAGATAGTAGCAGCCCCCATAGAGTAGTCATATAGACTCAATACATGAACAATAAGATTTTGAGACTGTTGTTATGGTATACCTGAATTCGAAGAATCCAAGTTGCCTTTCTCCTGAAGCTTTATGAAGCCTTTTAACAGTTGTTGAAGCTTGGAGTAGGAAGGTCTGATTTCTTTGAGACTCACCTGAAGAATCTGAGGCACACAGCAGAGAAGAGACTTCCTCGAAGGCACATCAAGAGTTGGAGGAACAGAAGAGCCTTGGAACCAGGTCTCTGAACTTGTCTCCAGCATTCTTTCCACCACCTTGGGAAGAGTGAGGGGGCCCCAGCCCAACACAAAAAAGGTGGTGGTGGCTGGTGGGTGTGTTCAACTTAAAGGCTGACTTTGTTCAAGGGGCTTAGCCTGAAATAGAAGCCAATCTTGTGGCCTGGCTTGCAGGCACTTCGAGAGTGGGGTTTTCTAGGGTGAGTAGAGAGTTATAAACAGACGGCTGGCTTAGAACACAAGACTTCAGCCTGACAATATTTTTCATACTTGAAGCTCTTGATGTGACTATTCCAAGTGCCTTCTTCTGAATGAGATGTGTGTCCTGCCTTCTCTCAGTTACCTCCCCCAGCCCCCAACTCCTTGAAGATGAATTGCACTGATAAATATTTGTACTATTTTCAGAAACAGTGGATTGGTGCAAGCTGATAGCCTTTTGCTATGTCTACTGCCAGTGCCCATGCAGCTGAACAACCAAAGATACCATTTCTATTTCCCCTGTGCTAGCCAAGTTGTTAACATGCCCAGAGCAGCTGCTGAGGAAACAACAGTGAACAAACAGTAGCCTGATAGTTTTAGCCACTACCTCTCCTCACTGCATCCTTCGTGCATCCTCAAGCATCTTCCTTTAGTTTACAGGACATATGCCTGGAAGTGTTTTTTTTTCTTCCTAGGAGCCACATCCAATAAATCTGAATAATAATAAAATGGAAAGTTAGAGAAAAAGAAAAAATCTGAAAATGATTTTACTTTTAATAAGGAATCTGGAAAACATTTCCAGCCTCACCTCTCCTGGCTAATACCACAGGTATATAGGTGAAGAGTGAGGAAATGAAGAGGATTAGTAAATGGACTGCTTTCTTTCTTTTTGTTTTGCTAACACTTAGGGGTTATTTGTCCCACCTTTCGCAACCCCTATATTTTCTGTGAGTATGAAGTTTTCCATTCCAGCTGGGCTAGTTTGTATTAAGGGAAGGTAACTGGATGTCATAGTAATCGTGGCAAAAGGATCACAGTTCACTGGTTTTGAGTATAGATCAGATAGGGAAGTTTTATTTATATTGCTGGAAGAAATCAGGTGATTGACAGCTTTTCTCTGTAGCCAACTCTGAACACAACAATTTTCTATTTGTATTTGTGTATATTTGCATATATATTACATATATATTATACATATGCTATATATAATGTTTCTTTGTATAATGTATTGTAACATATCAAATATATTGCACATATGACATAATATTATACTTAATATATGTGTAATATACAATATAAATTTATTGTATATATAATGTTATATATAATATATTGTATATTGTATTCACATGTATATGTATAAGACAAGAAGAAGAAAAAATGGAAGGCAGTCCATCTGAGTCCTAAAGATGGAGCAGAACCTTATCAATCTGTCATTGGTTTCAGAGGAATAGGAAAAGGCAACTGTATTTGGCTTTATATACGACATGTCATACTTACAGGAATGGAGAAAAACATAAATACAAGGCAAGAGGATGTCAGTGCTCATTTTGTACTGAAATGGAGGCTAATTTAAAGATGGAGTCACTCATACTAGGACAGAGATGATATAGGACTCCTCTGTCTCCACACAGTTGAAGAAGCAGCTCGTCTTCATCAGTTGGGCATCAAGGAACAGACTAAAGGAGAACTGTTAGATTAAGACAGAACCTGATTAAAATTTGTATATATCTTTAGGTCCATCCGAATCTAAATTCATTTACTTACCAATCACCAACAACAATTCCCAAAGTAGCCTTCTGTCCTGGATAATTTCCCATTAATTTTCTACTCTATCACAAGCTTAGAAAGTACAAATCATGACCCTTAGCACAAATACTTACTGTTCCCCCAGCCCCATGATTAGGGTTTGGCCTTAACTCTTAAATCAAAAAGAAATAAAAAGTCAAAGGAATAAAGGACAGAATGGAGGTTATGGTCCATTTTCTGTTTACTATAGACAGACTTCCTGGCTAATTAAATTTCCATGAAGCTACCCCAATTGCTTCTAGCCCCTGGGCAAAGGGGTATATACTTGATTTTATAGTTGGCTTAAAAATCATTGAGCACCATGAAAATAGAATAAGTTCGGGAAAAACAAAAAATGAACATATTTTAAATCTATCTATCTATCTATCTATCTATCTATCTATCTATCTATCTATCTATCCATCCATCCATCCATTCATCCAAATATTCAGCTATCCATCTATCCATCTCCCTCTCTCTCAATATAAATATATGTATTAATATAAATATATGTATATATACATATTTATATATATTCTTAAAGGCCCCAGAAGAAAGATAGAAAGGAATGAATGACATTAAATCAATTAACCATCAAGCATATATTAATTGACTTCTATATGCCTTGCCAAGCTTTGTTCTACTAAGTTGTAAATAGCTTGTGATAGCTGGAGGCTAGAACCTTCAGAAGAAACCAAGCCCTGAGAATGTGTATGTGTGAAGATTTTGCCCAGAATCATAGGATCACAGAACTAGAGTTGGAAGGGATCTCGGAGGTTTTTTAGTGTACTCCCTTTATTTTACAGATGAGAAAACTAAGACCTAAGGCGATTAAGAAGATATAGCTAAATGGCATACAGGATGGCACCATAGTACATAGAGCACTGGACCTGGGTGGCACCATAGTAAATAGAGCACATGGAGTCAGAAAAACCTGAGTTCAAATCCAACCTTAGATGCTTACTAGATGTATGGGTAAGTTGTTTAATCTTTATGTACCTCATTTTCCCGATCTATAAAATGGGGATAATACTAGCACCTACCTCTCAGGGTTGTGTACGAATCAAATGTGGTAACATATGTCAAGTATCTGTAAACTTTAAAGTACTGTATAATTGGTAGCTATTAATCTTATTATCATATAGGTAGAACATATCAGAGGTAGTACTTAAACACTGATCTACTCTTTTTCCTGGCCTAAACACATTTCCCAGTTTTCAAAAGAGAGAAGAGTAGAATCTACAAAGTTTAGACCAGTAAGCTTGATTCTGATTTATGGAAAATTATAGGTGATCATATTAAAAAGATGTTTTGTGAATATCTAGAAAAGGAATCCAAAATGGAAGATTACTAAGAATGGGGTCAGTGAGGTCCAGTGGATATTGTGCTGGGCTCAGAATCAGGAAGACTTGGGTTTAGATTCTGTCTCAAACCCTTGCTGGCCTGGTGAACCTGGTCAAATCATTCAAGACTCCATGTAACTTGAGAGATAAATTTATAAGTCAAAGACAGGTTACAATCTTCATTGGTGGAGAAAGTTTTTGCACTGAAATTTCTTCGAGCTAAAGAAATCAATTCTGGGTTAATCAGGAAAAATCAGCGTGACTTAGGCAAGAACAGATATAACTAACCAACCTCTTTTTTTCTTTTTTGACAGTGTTATTAGACTAATAAATCAACGAAATGCTATTGGAATTGTTTACCTAAATTTTGGTAGAGTACTTGACAAATATTCTCTCTCTCAAAACCCTTGCCACCTGTTTTAATTAATAATGTCTTGGTTCTAAGGCAGAAGAGCAGTAGGGGTTAGGTAATGGGGGTTAAGTGACTTGCCCAGGGTCATACAACTAGGAGATATCTGAAGCCACATTTGAATCCAGGACCTCCTGGTCCTAGAGCTGTCTTTCAATCCACTGAGCCATCTAGTTGCCCCTGTTTCTCAATATTTTTGAGCAAGATAGAGTTGTGTTGTGCAATAAGATGGAATTAGGACTGATTAAATGACTAGACTCAAAAATGTAGTTTGTTATAGTTGGTTTTATGACAACGTAAGAGGGAATTATATAGTAATATGCACTGAGGATCTGACCTTGGCCCTATAGTTTTAGACATTTTTATCAGTGACTTGGATGAAAATTTATGACATCTTCTGGGCTAAGATGGCCACAGAGTAGAAGCAAGGGTCTTCTGCTCACAATTGACTATAACTGAAATAAAGTGCCTCAAAAAGACAAAATCAAAATCAGACAAGCAAAGGGGCTCTACTGTAGGGCACAGTCTTGAAGGTAGGAAGGGTTTGGGCATTTCCATGCTATGAGGGGGTAAAATTACACCTACCAAAGCATGAGCTGATCAACCCTCCTTCATTCCACTTACCACACCAGAGTCAGAGTAAGTACATTATTATCTCAGTAGATGCAGAAAAAGTCTTTGACAAAATACAACACTCATTCCTATTAAAAACACTAGAAAGTATAGGAATAGAAGGGCCTTTCCTAATAATAATAAACAGTATATATCTAAAACCATCAGCAAACATCATCTGCAATGGGGATAAATTAGAAGCCTTCCCAATAAGATCAGGAGTGAGACAAGGATGCCCATTATCACCTCTACTATTTAACATTGTACTAGAAACACTAGAGTAGCAATTAGAGAAGAAAAAGAAATTGAAGGCATTAAAATAGGAAATGAGATCAAGCTATCACTCTTTGTGGAAAGAATCCTAGAGAATCAACTAAAAAGCTAGTTGAAATTATCAACAACTTTAGCAAAGTTGAAGGATACAAAATAAATCCATATAAATCATCAGCATTCCTATATATTTCCAACACATCTCAGCAGCAAGAATTAGAAAGAGAAATTCCATTTAAAATCACCCTAGACAATATAAAATATTTAGGAATCTGTCTCCCAAGACAAACAGAGTATATATGAACATGACTATAAACACTTTGCACACAATTAAAACTAGATCTAAATAATTGGAAAAATATTAATTGCTCATGGGTAGGATGAGCTAACATAATAAAAATGACAATCCTACCCAAATTAATTTACTTATTTAGTGTCATACCCATTAAACTACCAAGAAACATTTTTACTGAATTAGGAAAAAAAAACATAACAAAGTTCATTCAGAAGAACAAAAAATCAAGAATATCAAGGGAAATATTGAAAAAAAAATGGGAAGGAAGTTGACCTAGCAATACTCAAACTGGACTCTAAAGCAGTGGTCATCAAAACAATATCGTACTGGCTAAGAGACAGAAAGGAGGATCAGTGGAATAGACTGGGGGCAAGTGACCTCAGCAAGACAGTCTATGATAAACCTAAAGATTCTAGCTTTTGGGACAAAAATCCACTATTTGACAAAAACTGCTGGGAAAACTGGAAGACAGTATGAGAGAGATTAGGTTTAGATCAGCATCTAACACCTACATCAAGATAAACTCAGAATGGGTGAATGACTTGAATATAAAGAAGGAAACTATAAATAAATTTGGTGAACACAGAATAGTATACTTGTCAGATCTTTGGGAAAGGAAAGATTTTAAGACCAAGCAAGAGTTAGAAAAAATTACGAAATATAAAATAAATAATTTTGAATACATTAAATAAAAAAGTTTTTGTACAAACAAAACCAATGTAACTAAAGTTATAAGGAAAGCAACAAATTGGGAAAAAAATCTTTGTAACAAAAAAACTCTGACAAAGGTCTAATTACTCAAATTTATAAACAGCTGAATCAGTTGTACAAAAAATCAAGCCATTCTCCAATTGATAAATGGGCAAGGGACATAAATAGACAATTTTCAGTTAAAGAAATCAAAACTATCAATAAACACATGAAAAATGTTCTAAATATCTTATAATCAGAGAAAAGCAAATCAGAACAACTCTGAGGTACCATTTCACACCCAGCAGATTGACTAACATGACGGCAAAGGAAAGAAATAAATGGTGGAGGGGATTTGGCAAAATTGGGACATTACTGCATTGCTGGTGGAGTTGTGAATTGATTCAACCATTCTGAAAGGCAATTTGGAACTATGCTCAAAGGGTGCTAAAAGACTGCCTACCCTTTTATCCAGCCATAGCACTGTTGAGTTTGTACCCCAAAGAGATAATAAGGAAAAAAAAAACTATACAAGAATATTTATAGCTGTGCTATTTGTGGTGGGAAAAAAATTGGAAAATGAGGGGATGCCTTCTGATTGGGGAATGGCTGAACAAATTGTGGTATCTGTTGGTGATGGAATACTATTGTGTTCAAAGAAACAATGAACTGAAGGAATTCTATGTGAACTGGAATGACCTCCAGGAATTAATGCAGAGTGAAAGGATCAGAACCAGGAGAACATTGTACACAGAGACAGTACAATCAAATGTAATGGACTTCTCTACGAGTGGCAATGCAATGATCCACAACAATTCTGAAGGACTTTTGAGAAAGAACACCATCCACATTCAGAGGAAGATCTGTGGAAGTAGAAACACAAAAGAAAAACAACTTCTTGATCACATGGGTCAATGGGGATATGATTGGAACTATAAACCCTAAATGATCACCATAGTGAAAATATCAATAATATTGAAATAGGTCTTGACCACTGACACATGTAAAACCCAGTGGAATTGTGCATTGGCTATGGGAGGGGATTGGGGGATGGTAGGGAAAGAACATGACTTTTGTAATCCTGAGAAAATACTCTAAATTAATCAATTAAATAAAGTTTTTAAAAAAAGTTGACACCTTCAGAGGATGAGAAAAGGATCCCACACACACTTTCCCTTGGGCAGTGCTAGGCAATTTGGAAGCTGTGATTGGCCCCTGTGAAGAGGGGAAGGAACAAGAAGTAACTATAAAAGTCCTGAATTTCCTCAGTGGGGGTTTGTCTTCAGAGGTCATCTTCAGTAGCCATCTTTAGCAGGTCACCTTTGGCCTGAATCTGAGGTTTGGAGGATCTTAGGCTGTGACTGCAGCTTAAATTGAGACTTTGACCTGGGACTCTGGCTTTCAGACTACTTCTGGTAAAACTGCTCCTGGATCTTCTCCTTTGGAGCATTGCTTGGGTGAGTAAGTAGTCGGCTTCCCTTTCCTGGCTTCTGGAGAGATATTAGTTCCAGAAAGGCCTTCCCTTCTTGGAAGAGACCATGTGGTGGAACACTAGGTACTTTGGTCTAGGGTTAATGAGCCTTGCCAGACTGAGCCAAGCACCGGAGAAATATTTAGTGTGATAGGATAGACATCTTCTCTACTCTCTTTTTGTATTTCTCTACTTTTACTCTTTCCATCTTTTTGTAAGAAATAGCAATCAAAAGTCATTTTGACTTGAGCAACCACCATATTATTTTAGAATTCTCACATATTTAGTCAAACCCCTAATTCAATTCCTTATAGTCTTAAATTCTTTCTTTTCCCATAGAACTGACAAGTATACTATTCTATGTTCACCTAATTTACTTCTAGTTTCCTTCTTTATATTGAAGTCATTTACCCATTCTGAATTTATCTTGCTATAGGATGTGAGATGTTGATATAGACCTAATCTCTCTCATTCTAATTATTGCAGCAGTTATTTTGAAAAAATGGGTTCTTGTTTCCAAAGCCAGGATCTTTGGATTGCTCATATACTATCTTGCTGAGGACATTTACTCCAAGTCTATTCCATTGGTCCTTCCTTCAGTCTTTTAGCCAGTACCATATTGTTTTGATGACCACTGCTTTATAGTACAATTTAAGATCTGGTTCTACTAAGTGCTCATCTTTCACATTTTTTCCCCATTATTCCTTGATATTCTTGATCTTTTGTTCTTCCAAATGTACTTTGTTATAATTTGTTCTAATTCAATAAAAAAGTTCCTTTCTAGTTTGATAGGTATGGCATTGATTAAGTAAATTAATTTGGGTAGGATTGCCAATTTTATTATGTTAGCTCATTCTACCCATGAGTGAATTAATATTTTTCCAATGATTTAGATCTTGTTTTAATTGTATGCAAAGTGTTTTATAGTGATGTACATATAAATCCTATATTTGTCTTGGCAAATAGATTCCTAATATTTTATATTGTCTAGGGTGATTTTAAATGGATTTCCTCTTTCTAACTCTTGCTGCTGAGGTGTTGGAAATATATAGAAATACGATGATTTATGTGGGCTTATTTTGTAAAGTGCCACTTTACTAAAGTTGTTGATTATTTCCACTAGCTTTTTTGGTGGATTCTCTAGGATTCTTTAAGTAGACAATCATATCATTTGCAAAGAGTGATACCTTGGTCTTCTCATTACCTATTTTAATACCTTCAATTTCTTTTTCTTCCCTAATTGCTACTCTAGTATTTCTAGAATAATGTTAAATAATAGAGGTGATAATGGGCATCCTTGCTTCACTCCTGATCTTATTGAGAAAACTTCTAATTTATCCCTATTGCAGATGATACTTGCTGATGGTTCAAGATATATACTGTTTATTATTTTAAGGAAAGGCCCTTCTATTCCTATACTTTCTAGTGTTTTCAATAGGAATGAGTGTTGTATTTTGTCAAAAGCTTTTTCTGTATCTGTCAAGGTGGTCATGTGATTCCTGTTGGTTTGGCTAATGATATGGTCAATTATGTGGATGGTTTTCCTAATATTAAACTATCCTTGCATTCCTGGTATAAATCCTACCTGATTATAATGGATAATTCTCATGATCACTTGCTGGAGTCTTTTTGCTAGTATTTTATTTAAAATTTTTCGCATCTATGTTCATTAAGGAGATTGGTCTATAGTTGTCTTTCTTTGTTTTTGACCTGTCTAGCTTTGGAATCAGTACCATATTTGTGTCATAAAAGGAATTTGGGAGAATTCCTTCTTTGCAAATTATGTCAAATAGTTTGTAGAGTATTGAGATTAGTTGTTTTTTGAATATTTGATAGAATTCGCTTGTGAATCCATCAGGACCTGGGAATTTTTTTCTTAGGGAGTTCTTTGATGGCCTGTTCAATTTCTTTTTTCTGATATGGGATTATTTAAGTATTCTATTTCTTCTTCTGTTAATCTAGGTAATTTATATTTTTGTAAACATTCATCCATATCACCTAGATTGCCATATTTGGTGCCATATAATTGGGAATAATAGTTTTTAATGAATGCCTTAATTTCCTCTTCATTAGAGGTGAGGTCTCCCTTTTCATTTTTGATGCTATTAATTTGTTTTCTTCTTTCCTTTTTTAAATCAAATTGACCATTACTTTGTTTATTTCATTTGTTTTTTCAAAGTACCAGCTTCTAATCTTATTTATTAATTCAATAGTTCTTTCACTTTCAATTTTATTAATTCCTCCTTTAATTTTTAAGATCTCTAATTTAGTTTTCATCTGAGGATTTTTAATTTGCTCAATTTCAAGTTTTTTCATTTACATGCCCAATTCTTTGACCTCTGCCCTCCTAATTTGTTAATATATGAACTCAAGGATACAAATTTCCCCGAGTACTCCTTTGGCTGTGTCTCATAGATTTTGAAAGATTTGATGTTAAGGTTTCTGTTTATTTCTGGGTTTTCAGATAGACTAAATCTTTTGATTTTGCTTTATTAATTCTTGCTATCTTGAGAGATCATTGGCCTCTAATTGTCCAATTCTGGTCTTTAAAGACTGGTTTTCTGCTATAATAATTTGATTTTCCTCTATAATATTTTGATTTTCCTTTTTGCTTTGGTCTATACTGCTTTTCATGGATTTCAGATGTTTGATTTTGGTCTCTAATTTATTTATCATTTAATTTCATTTCCGGGCTTCTTTCTCCAAATGGGAGTTCCTGACTTTTAAAGTGTTATTTTCTTTTTGAACTGTTTCCCACTTTTCTTGCCAATATTCTTCCATTTTTTTTTCATAAGCTCTGATTTAAATTCTTCAAGAGCTTGTGGACAGTTTTTTTTAGAAAGTTTGGATGTATTTATTTGTTTGTCCTCTTCTACTATTTCCTCTGTAGTCTGAATTTTTCCTCCATAAAAATTATCTAGCATCAAAGTCTTCTTCTTGTTCTTCTTGATGTTGGAAAGTTGTTTTTCCTGCATATTTTTTTTGCCATCACTATGCTTGTTTTTCCTTCCCTTTCCAGTCAGAAATCTGAGTGATCAGGGCAGGCTCTCTGTGTATGGAGCTAAGGAGTGAGGTTTTTGCCTGAGGCTACCTCTTGAGTTTCTGGAGCTTCTACTGTTTGCATCCCTTCTCTGTGCTATCTCAGTGCCCAAGGTCTGTGCTCTTCCACCTGTTAGGGTCTCAAGTCTAGCTGCTCTCAAGGGTAGGTCTTTGGTGGTCTTAGTCAGCTGCCAAGGACCTAGAAGTGCCCCTCGCTCACTCACTGATTCTAGCACTCACTGGCTCTGTGTCTAGCACACTGGTTCTGTAGGTGGGGAGGGGGACGGTACATCAGCTCACGTTTGTGGAAGTTATTTCACTCCCTTATAATGTAGAAATGCCCAAATCCCACCTACCTTCAATGGTCTGCCCTACTATGGAGTCCCTTTGTTCATATGAATTTGGTTTTTTTGGTATTTTGAGGTAGTCTATAGTGGTAGGCACTGAGGAGAGGTAGATTTCTGTGTCTAAATTGCATCCATGTTTACCTACAAGCCCCATGAAGGTGTGACCTTTTATCAAAGGATTCCCAAGTTTCTGATTAAAAGGATGGAGCTCTCCAAGTAAGTGACTTGTGAATTCTCTTACTTGATAACAAAGTGTTAAGTAGGGATTAAGTAAGTGTTAACTCAAAATAGATAAAGAGAATAAAGAATCCCTTTTCACAAGACTAAGAAAGAAATAGAGAATATTACAAAATATAAAATGAATAATTTTGATGACATTAAATTGAAAAGTTTTTGTACAAACAAAACAATATAACCAAAATAAGAAGGGAGGCAACAAATTGGGAAAAAATCTTTATAACAAAAACCTCTGACAAAGATCTAATTTCTCAGATTTATAAGGAGCTAAATCAATTGTACAAAAAATCAAGCCACTCCTCAATTGATAAATGGGCAATGGACATGAATAGGAAGTCTTCAGATAAAGAAATAAAAAACTATCAATAAGCACATTAAAAAGTGTTCTAAATCTCTTATAATTAGAGAAGTGGACATCAAAACAACTCTGAGATACCATCTCACACCTAGCAGATTAATTAATATGATGGCAAAGGAAATTAATAAATGTTGGAGGGGATTGGCAAAACTGAGACACTAATGCATTGCTGGTAGAATTGTGAAGTGATCCAACCCCTCTGGAAGGCAATTTGGAATTATGCTAAAAGAGGTTTAAATAATGGCCTGCTCTTTGATCCAGCCATACCACTTCTGGGTTTGTACCCCAAAGAGATAATAAAGAAAAATACATGTACAAAAATATTCATAACCACACACTTTGTGGGGGCAAAAAATTGGAAAATGAGGAGGTGTCCATTGATTGAGGAATGGCTGAACAAATTATCTTGTTTGATGGTAATGGAATACTATTGTGCTTAAAGGAATTATGAACTGGAGGAATTCCATGTGAACTGCAAAGACCTCTAGGAAGTGATGCAGAGCAAAAGAAGCAGAACCAGGAGAACATTGTACATAGAGACTGATGCACAGTGGCACAATGTAATGTAATGACCTTCTTTACTAACAACAATGCAATGATCTAGGACAATTTTGAGGGCCTTATGAGAAAAAACACTATTCACATCCAGATAAAGAACTGTGGGAGTAGAAACACAAAAGAAAAACATTTCCTTAATCACATGGTTTGATGGCGATATGACTAAGGATGTAGACTCTAAATGATCACACTATTGCAAATACCAATAATATGGAAATTGGTCTTGATCAATGATATTGTAAAACCTAGTTGAATTGCACATTGGCTATGAGAGAGGGGAGGGAGGAAGGGAGGGAAAGAACATAAATCATGTAACCATGGAAAAATATTCTAAATTAATTAATTAAATAAAAATAAAATTAATTAGAAACAAAAATAAAAAAAATGGGAAAAAGAGTTATGGCATTCTTGTTGGATCTGTAGATGACACAAAAGTAGAAGAAATAACTACCGTGATGGATGAGATTACAGTTCCCAAATTATTTCAACTGGCTAGCTTATTGGGTTAAATCTAACAAGATGAGACTTCAAATTTATCTCCATTGAATTTCATCTTGTTAGATTTAACCCAATATTCCAGCTTGTTGGAATAGTTTGGGATCTGTTCTCTCATCCATCATGATAGCTATTCCTCCTACCCTGACACTGTTCATCCAGAAAAGATTTGGAAATTTTAGTTGATGAAATACTCAGTACCAGACATCCATAAGATATGGCAACAAAAACAAATTACCTGCATCTTAAGCTTCACTGAAAGAGGCATTAACTCCAAAATTAGGTTTGCCATATATAGTCTTTGGATGTGGTCTGACCAGAGCAGACCACATTCAGGATATCTTATTCATTTCTGGAAATCATGTTTTTTGAAGGACTTTGATAAGTTAGAGAGAATTTGAAGTAGAACTAGCTACTAGGGTGGTAAAGAGCCTTAAGGATATGATACATCGAGATTGGTTGAATGAACTGGGAATGTTTAGCCTGGAAAAGAAAAGACATAAAGTGAGCTTATGGGTATCTTTAAGGTCTTATCATGTAAAAAAAGGATGAGACTTGTTCTGTTTGGTGCCAGAACTCAGAACTAGAAATGTCAAATAGAAGTTGCTCTAGGAAGATTTTGACTGAATTAAAGGGAAAACTTAACAGTTAAAACAATGCCAAAGTGGAATTATCTACCATAGTATGTCAATGGAAGGCTGAATGACCACATGATGTGGATCTTAAAGAGAAGAGCTCAATACAGGTATAGGTAGGATTTAATGGTTTCTGAGGTCTCATCCAGCTCAGAGATGCTGGGACATGTGTCAAAAGTGAACAAATAGTATTTCATAAAAGTAGGTGTAATAATAAGAGCAGGAGCTTAGATTCCTCTCCTTTTTGGAATGGGAGCTCTTTGAGAGAAGAAACTGTATTCATTTTCTCCTTATGCCCCCAGTCCTTAGAACATGTTTTGCTTAGTTGTTTTCAGTCATGTCTGACTCTTTGTGATCTCATGAGGTTTTCTTGAGTGGCTTGCCATTTCCTTCTCCAGTTCATTTTACAGATGAAGAAACTTAATTGAACAAGGTTAAATGACTTGACAGGGATCACATAGTTAACCTCTGAGGCTGAATTTGAATTCAAGTCTTTCTGATTTCAGGCTCCTCTTTTGTTAATCTAGTCAATTTATATTTTTCTAAATATTCATCCATTTCACTTATATTATCTGATTCATTGTCACACAATTGAACAAAATAACTCCTAATGATTGCTTTAATTTCCTCTTCATTAGATGGGAAATCACCCTTTTCATTTCTGATACTGGTAATTTGATTCTCTTTTTTATTTTTAAAAATCAAATGAACTAATACTTGATTTTCCCCCCACAGAAGCAGCTCCTACTCATATTCATTAGTTCACTAATTCTTTTACTTTTACTTTTATTAATTTCTCCTTTGATTTTTAGGATTTCCAACTTAGTGTTTAATTGGGGACTTAAATTTGTTATTTTTTAACTTGCACACCCATTTCATCAATCTGCTTTTTCTTTATTTAATTTATATAAGCCTTTAGAGATATAAATTTTCCTCAGAGTACTGCTTTGGCTGTATCTCATAAATTCTGATATGTTTTCTGCTAGTTGTCATTCTCTTCAGTGAATTCACTGATTGTTTCTATGATTTGTTCTTGGAACCATTTGCTTTGAAGAACTAGATTATTTAGTTTCCAATTAAATTTTAATTCGCCTTTCCATGAAATCTTTTTACTTACAAATTTTTTTTTGTATTATGATCTGAAAAGGTTCTATTTATTATTTCTCCTTTTCTAAATTTGGTTGTGAAGTTTTTATGTCCTACTACATGGTCAATTTTTGTATATGTACAATGTGCTGCTGAAAAGAAGGTATATTCCTTTTTATCTCTATTCAATCTTCTCCTGATATCTACTAAATCTAATTTTCTAAAATTTCATTCATTCCCTTTACTTCTTTCTTTTTAATTTTTTGGTTAGATTTATCTAGTTCTGATAGGGGAAGGTTGAGGTCACCCACTAGTGTAGTTTTACTGTCTATTTCTTCCTTGAGTTTCTTTAGTTTCTCTTTTAAAAATCTGGATGCTTTAGCATTTGGCGTGTATTTGTTAAGTACTGATATTTCTTAATTGTCTATATTACCTTTTATCAAGATGTAATTACTTTCCTTATCTCTTTTAATCAGATCGATTTTTCCTTTAGCTTTGTCTTAGATCATGATTGCTAATCATGCTTTTTAAAAAATCTCAGTTGAAGCCCAATAGATTCTGCTCAAGCATCTTACCTTTACTCTATGTGTGACTACCTGTCTCAAATGTGTTTCTTGTAAAGAACATATGGTAGGGTTCTGATTTTTCATCCACTCTGCTATCTGCTTCCATTTTATGGGTGAGTTCACCCCATTTACGTTCATAGTTTTATGATTACCATCTGTGTATTCTACTCCATCTTCATTTCCTCTTTTAATATTGCCCTTTCACCTTTCACTCTTTCCCTCCATTCCAGTGTTTTGCTTTTAATACCTCCCCTCTTTCCCCCTCACTTATATTATTTCCCTTATTATCACTACCCTCCTTATTCCTCTCCTACTTTTCTAATCATTCCCCTCAATTTCTCCTTCCCTTGTATTACTTCTCTCCCCACCTCCTCCTTTCTTATTCCCCTTCTGCTTCTCTATAGTGTAGGATAGGATACTATACCCCAATGAATCTGGCTTTTCTTCCCTCTCTGAGTCAATTCTAGTGAGAGTAAGGTTTAAGTTTTACCCATCACCACCCTCATTCTTGTCTCCACTGTAATATTATTTCCCCCTTGTATCACTTTATGTGATATAATTTACCCTGTTTTACTTCTCTCTTCACATTACTCAATAGAATCCTCTTTTTCAATCCTAGGTTTTTTTTTTTTTTTTTTACATATCATCTTAAACAACTTACTTCCAAACCCTTTGTCTACGTGTTCTTCTTCTAATTAATATGATAATGTTAACAACTTTTTTTGTTAGAATTTTTAGAATACCTTTTATTTTATTTATTTTTAAACATTATTTTATTTGGTCATTTCCAAACATTATTCATTGGAGACAAAGATCATTTTCTTCCCCCCCCCCCAACTCTCTCATAGCCGACACGTGATTCCACTGGGTATCACATGTGTTCTTGATTTGAACCCATTTCCATGTTGTTGTTATTTACATTAGAGTGTTCATTTAGAGTCTCTCCTCAGACATGTTCTCTCAACCCCTGTAGTCAAGTAGTTGCTTTTCTTTGGTGTTTTTACTCCCACAGTTTGTCTTCTGCTTGTGGATAGTGTTCCCCCTCCCCCCCCCCCCCCCCCCAGATCCCTGCAGATTATTCAGGGACATTGCATTGACACTAATGGAGAATTCCATTACGTTTGATTGTACCACAGTGTATCAGTCTCTGTGTACAATGTTTTCCTGGTTCTGCTCCTTTCCCTCTGCATCACTTCCTGGAGGTTGTTCCAGTCTCCATGGAATTCCTCCACTTTATTATTCCTTTTAGCACAATAGTATTCCATTACCAACATATACCACAATTTGTTCAGCCATTCTCCAATTGAAGGGCATCCCCACATTTTCCAATTTTTGGCCACCATAAAGAGCGCAGCTATGAATATTCTTGTACATGTCTTTTTCCTTATTATCTCTTTGGGGTACAAGCCCAGCAGTGCTATGGCTGGATCAAAGGCCAGACAGTCTTTTATCTCCCTTTGGGCATAGTTCCAAATTGCCCTCCAGAATGGTTGGATCAGTTCACAACCCCACCAGCAGTAGGAATTAATGTCCCTACTTTACCACATCCCCTCCAGCATTCATTACTTTCCTTTGCTGTCATGTTAGCCAATCTGCTAGGTGTGAGGTGATACCTCAGAGTTGTTTTGATTTGCATCTCTCTGATTATAAGAGATTTAGAACACTTCTTCACGTGCTTATTAATAGTTTTGATTTCTTTATCTGAGAACTGCCTGTTCATGTCCCTTGCCCATTTATCAATTGGAGAATGGCTTGATTTTTTGTACAATTGATTTAGCTCTTTGTAAATTTGAGTAATTAAACCTTTGTCAGAGGTTTTTATGAAGATTGTTTCCCAATTTGTTGCTACCTTCTGATTTTAGTTACATTGGTATTGTTTGTACAAAAACTTTTTAATCTGATGTAGTCAAAATTATTTATTTTACTTTTTGTGACTCTTTCTAAGTCTTGCTTGGTTTTAAAATCTTTCCCTTCCCAAAGGTCTGACATGTATACTATTCTGTGTTTGCCTAATTTACTTATAGTTTTCTTCTTTATGTTCAAGTCATTCACCCATTTTGAATTTATCTTGGTGTAGGGTGTGAGGTATTGATCCAATCCTAATATCTCCCACACTTTCTTCCAATTTTCCCAGCAGTTTTTATCGAATAGTGGGTTTTTGTCCCAAAAGCTGGGATCTTTGGGTTTATCATATACTGTCTTGCTGAGGTCACTTGTCCCAAGTCTATTCCACTGATCCTCGTTTCTGTCTCTTAGCCAGTACCAAATTGTTTTGATGACTGCTGCTTTATAATATAATTTGAGATCTGGGACTGCAAGGCCCCCTTCCTTTGTATTTTTTTTTCATTATTTACCTGGATATCCTTGATCCTTTGTTCTTCCAAATGAATTTTGTTATGTTTTTTTCTAAATCAGTAAAAAATTTTTTTGGAAGTTCAATGGGTATATCACTAAATAGATAAATAAGTTTGGGTAGACTTGTCATTTTTATTATATTGGCTCGTCCTACCCATGAGCAGTTAATGTTTTTCCAATTGCTCAAGTCTAGTTTTAGTTGTGTGCAGAGTGTTTTGTAGTTGTGTTCATATAGTTCCTGTGTTTGCCTCGGGAGATAGAATCCTAAGTATTTTATTTTGTCTAAGGTGATTTTGAATGGGATTTCTCTTTCTAGTTCTTGCTGTTGAGCTGTTTTGGAAATATATAGAAATGCTGATGACTTATGCGGGTTTATTTTGTATCCTGCAACTTTGCTAAAGTTGTTGATTATTTTGATAAGCTTTTTGGTTGATTGTCTAGGATTCTTTAAGTAGACCATCATGTCATCTGCAAAGAGTGATAACTTGATCTCCTCCTTGCCTATTTTAATGCCTTCAATTTCTTTTTCTTCTCTAATTGCTACTCTAGTGTTTCTAATACAGTGTTAAATAATAGAGGTGATAATGGGCATCCTTGTTTCACTCCTGATGTTTATTTGGAAGGCTTCTAGTTTATCCCCATTGCAGATGATGTTAGTTGATGGTTTTAGATATATACTGTTTATTATTTTTAGGAACAGTCCTTCTATTCCTATGCTTTCTAGTGTTTTTAATAGGAATGGGTGTTATATTTTATCAAAGGCTTTTTCTGAATTTTTTGAAATAATCATGTGATTTTTGTTGGTTTGCTTGTTGATATGGTCAGTTATGTGAATGGTTTTCCTAATATTGAACCAGTCCTGCATCCCTGGTATAAATCCTACTTGATCATGGTGAATGATCCCTCTGATCACTTGCTGGAGTCTTTTTGCTAATATCCTATTTAAGATTTTTGCATCTATATTCATTAGGGAGATTGGTCTATCATTTTCTTTCTCTGTTTTTGACCTGCCTGGCTTTGGAATCAGTACCATGTTTGTGTCATAAAAGGAATTTGGTAGACCTCCCTCTTTGTTTATTATGTCAAATAGTTTGTGTCATATTGAAATTAGCTGTTCTTTGAATGTTTGATAGAATTCACTTGTGAATCCATCAGGCCCTGGGGATTTTTTCTTAGGGAGTTCTTTGATGGCCTGTTGGATTTCACTTTCTGATATGGGATTATTTAAGAATTCTATTTCTTCTTCTGTTAGTCTAGGCAATTTATATTTTTGTAAATATTCATCCATATCGCCTAGATTGGTATATTTATTGTCATATAATTGGGCAAAGTAGTTTTTAATGATTGCCTTAATTTCCTCTTCATTAGAGGTGATGTCCCCCTTTTCATCTTTGATGCTGTTCATTTGATTTTCTTCTTTCCATTTTTTAATTAGATTGACCAATACTTTGTCTATTTTGTTGTTTTTTCAAAGTACCAGCTTCTGTTCTTATTTATTAAATCAATAGTTCTATCACTTTTGATTTTATTAATTTTTCCCTTAATTTTTAGGATCTCTAGTTTGGTTTTCTTCTGGGGGGTTTTAATTTGTTTGCTTTCAAGTTTTTTATTTGCATTTCCAATTCATTGATCTCTGCCCTCTTTAGTTTGTTAATATATGCACTCAGGGATATGATTTTTCCTCTGATTACTGCTTTGGCTGCATCCCATAAGGTTTGAAAGGATGTCTCACCATTGCCATTTTCCTTGATGAAATTATTGTTTCTATGATTTTTTCTCTAACTAACCGATTTTGGAGTATCATATTATTTAATTCCCAGTTAATTTTTGATTTGCTTCTCCATGTATCCTTACTGATCATTATTTTTATTGCCTTATGACCTGAAAAGGCTGCATTTATTATTTTTGCTTTTCTGCATTTGTATGCCATGTTTCTGTGACCTAGTGTATGGTCAATCTTTATGAATGTGCCATGTGGTGCTGAGAAGAAGGTATATTCATTTTTGTCCCTATTTATTTTTCTCCATGTCTATTAACTCTAATTTTTCTAAGATTTCATTCACTTCTTTTATCTCTTTCTTATTTATTTTTTGATTTGATTTATCTAAATTTGATAGTGTTTGGTTCAAATCTCCCAATAATATGGTTTTACTGTCTATTTCCTCCTTCAGTTCTCCTAGTTTCTCCATTAGAAATTTGGGTGCTATAGTATTTGGTGCATACATGTTATTTAGTGATATTTCCTCATTATCTATAGTCCCTTTTAACAAAATATATTTAAATTCCCTATCCCTTTTAATCAGGTCTATTTTTGCTTTGGCTTTGTCAGATATCATGATTGCAACTCCTGCCTTCTTTCTATCAGTTGATGCCCCGAAGGTTTTACTTCATCCTTTAATTCTGACCTTGTGAGTGTCTACTCTCCTCATGTGTGTTTCTTGAAGACAACATATGGTAGGGTTCTGGATTCTAATCCATTCTGCTATTCGTCTTTATGGATGAGTTCATCCCATTCACGTTCAAAGTTATGATTGTCACTTTTGGACTCCCTGGCATTTTGATATCCTCCCCTAATTATAACCTTTCTTCTTTAGCTATAACCATTTAAGCCAGTGATTTACTTGAAATCAGTCCCCCTAGTCCCTCCCTTGATATGTTTCCCTTTCTATCCCCTCCCTTTTTGTTCCCTTCCCCTCCTTCCTCTCCTTCCCTCTCTTTTTGTGTCCCTTCCCTCCCATCCCTGTGGTTTTCTCTTCTCCCTTACCCTGTTGGATAAGATAAAATTCAAGACCCCAATTGATCTGGATGCTCTTCCCTCTCAGAGTTGATTTCATTGAGAGTAATTTTTAAGTAAAAACTCTCTTCCTCTCCTTTTTATAGGAGAATTCTTTCCTTCCCCTTCCCATGTGTATCTTTGTGTGAGAAAGATTATTCTATTTAGTTTTTTTTTTCTATTTCTTGGAGTATATCTTAGTACCATCAATGATTCCCCCCCTCCCTTTTTCTTTCTATCTCCCCCTCTCTCCATATCATCTTGATGCCCCAAACTTTCCCTCTGCGTGATTCTTATTACTACTCTAATGAAGCATACAATTTTTGAGAGTTACACATTACATTTTCCCCACATATTAATATATATAATTTGATATAAATGTAGCCCTTATAGAAGAGAGTTTGAATAAAAGAAAAAGATAACATTTTTCTCCTTTTCCCTTTCCTTCATATTTACCTCTTCATATTTCTCTTGGTCTTTGTGTTTGGATGTCAAACTTTCCACAGAGCTCTGGTCTTTTCTTTGCAAAAATCTTGGAAATCTTCTATTTTGTTGAATGCCCATACTTTCCCCTGGACTTATATAGTCAGTTTTGATGGATGGCTGATTTTTGGTTGAAGACCCAGCTCTTTTGCCTTTCTGAAAATCATGTTCCATGCCTTATGGTCATTCAGAATGGAAATTGCAAGGTCTTGTGTGACCCTGATTGGCATTCCTTTATATCTAAATTGTCTTTTTCTGGTTTCTTGTAAGATTTTTTTCTTTTGCTTGAAAGCTTTGGAATTTGGAAGTTACATTCCTGGGAGTTGTCTTTTGGGGATTTAGTGTAGAGGGTGTTCTGTGGACTCTTTCAATGCATATTTTGTCCCTTTGTTCTAGAATCTCTGGGCAGTTTTCTTTGATGATATCATATATTATGATATCAAGATTACTGTTTATTTCTGGCTTTTCTGGTAGACCAAAGATTCTCAGATTGTCTCTCCTTCCTCTGTTTTCCAGGTCTGTCACCTTGTCAGTGAGATATTTTATGTGATCTTCTAATTCTTTAGTCTTTTGACTTTGCTTTATTAATTCTTGCTCTTTTGCAAGATCATTGTCTTCCAGTTGCCTGATTCTGACCTTTAAAGACTGTTTTTCCTTTTCAGTTTGGTCTGACCTGTTTTTTGAAGCTTCGAGCTGTTTCTTTATTTGCATATTTTGGTCTCTCAGATTGCTGAATTCCTTTTGCATTGTTTCCTATTTTTCCTGCCAGAAGCCTTCCATCTTTTTGATAATTTCCAATTTAAATTCTTCAAGAGTTTGTGGAGAATTTCCATTTCCTTTGGACAGTTTTGGAGCATTTGTTTGTGTTTCCTCTTCTATCTCCTCTGTATTTTGTATTTTTGCTCCATATAATGTGTCCAAAGTCACTCCCTTCTTGATTTTCTTGGTGCTTGGAGGCTTCTGCACTTCTGTACTGTTTGTCATCTCTATGGTTTTTTTCCCCCTTTCCAGTCAGATATCTGGTTTTTCTTCCCATTTCCAGTCAGAAATATGAGTGAAGAGGACTGGCTCTTAGTGTATCTGTCCGATGGTCTGAGGCTTTATCCCCAGGCAAAGTGTCCTTTCTCCTCAGCTGTGCTGTCTTCCTGGGGAAGCCCAGAGTTTTGGGTGTTACTGCTCTCAGTTTCCTCCATTTGCTTCTCTACTGCCTTACTTCCATGCTCTGAGTCTGGCACAGCACTGTCCGCAAGGTACCTCAGTGCCTTTCCTGGCCCTGAGGTTCCTGTCCTTTCAGAAGGCCCTGCACTCTAAGGGGGGAGGGCTCCTGGCCTGCCTGAGCTCTGAGGACTCCTGATGGGATTATGTTCAGCTGGGTTTGTCTGGATGTGCCCCAAGGCAAAAACCTCAAGTGAGACTCAGATGGAAGGACCCAGCCAGGGGGCTACAGGCTCCCCCTGTCTCTCTCAGGCTGCTTCCCTGCCATCTATGTTGGACGCCCCAAGACTGGCCCAGATTGCTTTCAAGGTACGCCCTTCAGAACAGCCGGCCGTGAGGCCCATTTACTGGCTCTGAGGTTCCTGCTGCCTCTGAGGGCTCAGTGCTCTGGGTTGGGGGAAAGAGGTCCTGGGACCTTCCTTCTGCCTTCCCCTTAGACCTGAGTGTTCTAAGATTCTGGCTTTTGGGGAGCATACCTTTTGATTTGAGTCCAGAAGGAGGGTTCCCCGGCTCTGTCCTGTTGTTAAGTTTGAATTTCAGTCCCCTAGGAGCATTCAGTTTGTGATCGGTAAGGAAGGGTTTTCAGAGGTCTGAACTTTTGCTGCTTCTAAGTCGCCATCTTGACCGGAAGATGTTAACAACTTTTAAGAGTTACAGATGTCCTCTTTCTATACAGGAATATAAACAATTTGACCTTATCAAAGCCCTTAAATTCTTTCTCCTTCTTAATTACCATTTTATGCTTCTTTTGAGTTTGCATTTACACATCAAATTTTTTGTTTAAGTTTGGAATGCTTAGAAATATTCCATTTTAGTAAATGGCTACACTTTTTCCTGAAAGAATATAATCTTGAAGGTTTTTATGCCTCTTGGTTGTAAATCCAGTCACCTTGCCTTCCAGAATATCATATTCCAAGTCTTCTGGTCCTTCAATGTGGAAATTCCTATATTTCTTTCCAGCTGATTGCAGTATTTTCTCTATGTCCTGGGAGTTCTTGAACTTTGTTATAATATTCCTTAGAGTTGTTATTTGGGCATTTATTGCAGGAGGTGATCTGTGGATTCTTTACATTTCTATTTTACCCTCTTCTTCCAGAATATCAGAGCAGTCTTCTTTGATAATTTCCTGTAATGTGATGTCTGGTTTTTTTTTTTTTTTTGGTCATGACTTTCAGGTAGTCCAATAATTCTTAAGTTGTCTCTTCTTGATCTATTTTCCAGGTCAATTGTGTTTCAATTGTTTCAAGGAGATATTTCATATTTTTCTGTATTTTTTTTCATTTTTTCATTTACTTTTATTGTTTAATGATGTCTTGTGAAGTCATTGATTTCTTTTTGCCCAATTCTAATTTTTAAAGAATGAATTTCTTCCATAGTTTCTTGATCTTCCTTTTCTATTTGGTCCATTCTGCTTTTCATGGAACCCTTTTCTTCATTGAAAAAAAATTTTTTTGCATCTTTTTCTAGTAGGCCAATTCCATTTTTTAAGAAACTCTTTTCTTCATTACACATTTGTGTCTCTTTTTATATTTGACCAAATTTCTTTTTTAAGCTATTATTTTCTTTTTGTGTTAGTTTACTTTCTTTCCCCCATTTTCTTCAATTTGTCTTATTTGATACTTGAATTTCATTTTGAGTTCTTCTAGTACTTGAGACCAATTTCCATTTTTTCTTGAAGTTTTACATGTGACTGCTTGCATTTCAGAGACCCCTATTTGTTATATGTTTCCCTCTTTGTCACCACAGAAATTTTCTAGGACTAGGTGTTTATTTTGCTGTTTGCTAATTTTCCAAGCCATTTTTTGCCTGTGTACTGAGAATTCTGAAAGCTGATGATTCTGTTTCCTTTGTTGCTGGCTTGCATGGCTCTGCACTATGAGCTATTTTGCTTTGCAGCTAGGTCTTCATTGCAGGGAAAGTTTGAAAGGAGCAAGCAGTATTGATTTTTGGTCTCATTGTGGGCTAGTGCTAGGTCCTGGGCCTTTAAAGTGTGAATCTGGGGTGCTTTTTTATTGTTGTAGCCTGGATCCCAGGATCCTGAAGTTGGCCTATACTAGGTTTGGAACCCAGTGCAGTAGATGGTGTGGTGGTGGTTGGCCAGCACTCCTCTGTATGCAGTTTTGTTTCTGATTCCTCTTATCCCATGAAAATTAACTCTTTATGCCTACCTTTCAAGTTGTATTCAGTGGAAGAGTCCCTTCACTCTGTTTTGCTGTTTATTACTCCTGTCATTTTGAGGCACTTTTAAAAGATTAGCCTGCAAGGTTTGTTAGAGTGGTTTCAGCTTTTATCTGTTCCAAAGCTGCCATTTTGGTCCTATCCTATTTTAGAGCCTCCATTGCTTCGGGTGAGGAGATGAGGAGTAACTAGTGGTTCCATAGCAGAAAAGGAGTGAAGTTTTTTAGTGGGGATCCTGTTGCTCTGGAAAAGAGAGAAGACATTCACCAGAATTAACTCCCAGATCTGATACTTTCTTTGACGATGACAAACTGAACTGTTTTTGAAATTCCTGTAGGCACCAGAAAAAAAGAAAGAAACTCAAAGAGGGATGTTAGGATTTCCCTCTCCCAGCATCCAGATCCTTCTGCTATCCCCTGTTTTTTCAGTCCCCCCATCTTTCCCTATAAATATTATACAGCTTACTTACTACTAGATCAATGATGCCATTTTTGGATGAGTACCTGTTAGATTAGGCTAATGCAAAAGTTGAATTAAATATAAAAGTTGAAAGTATTTTTTTCCTTTTGTTAGATTTCTAGCATCATTTTGGGGACCATCTATAGGAAAGGATTCTTAACCTTTCCAGTGGAGAGTCTAGTGAAGCCTGTTGATTCATTTTCAGTCTTCTGTTCTTACATGCATAAAATAAAATTCTGTATATAGTTTTAGAAAGGAAACTAATTGCATAGGAATATAGTTATTGAAATATTAAAAAGGAAAATTCATGAGCCCCAGCTTCAGAAACCCTGATGACAGTGACTTTTGTAGGTCACTGGAAAAAGTAGTATGCTCTAGCCAACTCAGCTTCTGGGTATAACATCATATGGTAGAAAGAATTAAGATTCAGCCTCAGAGGATCCAGGTTAAAATCTTGAGGGTTCTAGTTTTTAACTGCCCATATATCTTCCTGGGTCTTAGTTTCCTCATTTGCAAAATGAGGGAATTGGGCTTCATGACTTCTACTGTTCCTCCTGTCTCTCTAACAATATGATCCTATAACTTAGCTTTTAACTGGCTTTCATGGTTGCCGTATTTTAACCTCTAGAAATGGCATCAAAGGAAGATTGAGCGATCTGTCTCCTTTTGGAATCAGACAGAGGTCACAAGGAAGCCTGCCCTAGTGCTGCACCAATTCACAGAAGCAGATGGTGTCTGTGAACTCACCCTGCAAAAAAGAACAGCCTGGCAATTGTGGCATATGGGACCATATCCAATGTTAATTATAATGATGATTAATTATAAATAATAATTCAGAAGACCTCCTGTGTTGTCCTTCTAGTCTCTTTTCCCCAGAATATGAAGAGCCTGTAGAAACATGGATTGATGTCAAGGTCTCCATCCTTGGCCATGGGTCAACAAACCATCTTCCCCATTGGGTGTAATGGGACAAGGAAAGGTCATGGATGGTGGACCTGGGGGTCCGACTCCATCCATTTTCTATCAGGTATTTTTGAATTTCTGAACAACTTGGTGACTAGTTTGACATCTTTGATGAGTTCTAATTAAAAATCAATGTGATATATAATTAAATTCTTCTGATCACAAATGTACCAGTGAGTCTCTTCAGCTCTTAGTCAAAGGCAGGGAAGGAATGCTGCTATTGATTGGCCCAGGAGTCCTGTACAATCATCAATATGAAATGGCTTGTCTGAGGGCCAGTTTTGCTGCTCAGATGTGCAGCTGGCAGGCAGCATCATGGAGCTTGGAGACTGAAGGACACACGACTGACTCCAGTGAAGGTGTCCAATGTTCTCTAATCATTTAAGTGCACCACACAGTGAACCAGGCTCCGTCCCACAGTCTCCACCCTGCCATCAATCTCTCCTCTAAATGGGCCCTGAGGAAGCACCCCAGAAGGGGAGGTAGAGGGAGAGTGCTGATCGATGTTTTTAAGTCTCAGGCTGCCATTTTAGCTTTCTTCCTCTTCCCCATTCTGCTGTGGTGAAGTCACCCTGTAATTATTTCCACTCAGATCTGTCAGACACAAAGTCGACTGGCCTAGCTTTAAGGGGGGCAGGTTTCCTTTCTTTTCTGAGTTGGCATGAATAAAGATTACATTGATTAAAGACATCAATGGAACCAAGAGAACATTTTTTTTTATCATTTAGTGTTTGTAAATATTTAAAAGTAGCCTAGAAGCCCAAGCCCAGTCATGGTAGACCACTGGAGAGCATGCCACTGGTCTCAAAGCTCTTTTAAAAGAAGAATGGAAGCTTTCTGGAGCACAAGTTCTAGATTGTTTCTGATTTTGGATGTAGGCCTAGAAGAGACTTCAGAGTTCAACTAGGAATAGGATCATAGACATGGGAACCAAAGGGTCTCAGAGGTTATCAAATCCCACCTCCTCACTTTAGAAATGAAAAAAATAGAGCCCAAGAGAGTTGAAGAGATTTGGCCAAGGCCATATAATTTACAAGTTGGGCCACTAGGTTTTGAATTCTTTTGGACTCTACATGCAGTGCTTCTAATGCAGTCTCCCAACTAAAATAACTTATTCTTGAATAGAATATTATTTTCTTTCCTTTAAAAAAAAAAACAATATTGGGTCTCCCTGTCTTGGTTAGGTTGAAAGTACAGGGTCTATTCACTGACCAGATTCCATTACTGATGAACGTGGAAACTTTGACCTGTCCTGTATCCAACCTGACTTGGTTTGCTCTTCCTTAGGCACATAGGCAACCCGGCTCTAAAGGTTTTAGTAAATGGATGCTTGGCTTAGTATGAACACTTGATCAATGCAAGCCCTACTTTAGTTGAACTCAAGTAGTAGCCTCTTCGGTATGGTAGCCTCCTCAGTAGATGGGATTATAGATAAGTGCCACCAAAGACTTTTTGTAGGCATAACCTCATTTGAAGTTGGTAGAGACAATATTATTATCCTTATTTTAGAGATGCAGAAATTGAGTTTTGATGAGGTTAAATGACTTAAAAAAATTATTTGTCTTGGAATCAATACTAAAAAGTAGAAAATCTAGTAGGAGGTAAGTGATTTGCCTAGGGTCATAAAGATAAGAAATGTCTGAGGATAGATTTGAACCTAGACCTCCAATCTCTAGACTGATCTCTAAAACCACTGAGCCACCTAGCTGCCCCAAGGTTAACTGACTTTTTACAGGTCACACAATTAGTTAAGAGGAAGAGTTGGGATTTGAACACAGATCTTGACTTCTAATTCAAGACTCTTTTTACTTCACCATTGCTCCTTTCCCCCATGACGAACATTGTAACTATTAGCTAACAAAATAAATAAGAAGTAGCTCAGTGGATAGAGTGCTGAGCCTGGAGCTAGGAAGATGGATCTTCCTGAATTCAAATTTGGCCTCAGACACGTAGCAGCTGTGTGACCCTGGGCAAGTCACTTTACTTTGTTGGCCTCAGTTTCCTCATCTATAATATGAGCTGGAAAAAGAAATAGCAAACCACTCTCGTATCTTTGCTAAGAAAACCCCAAATGAGGTAATAAAAAGTCAGATATAACTGAAAAATCACTGACCAAAAAAAAAAAAAAGCCATTATCTTATTGGTATGGTTGTACTTCCTGTTTGTGTTCCTGAAAGTCCAAAGTGCCCAGGGTCTTTCAAGATTGTTGATGTCCTGAAGAATAATGGCCTGGGATCATTCTAATAGCTCAACTAAGAGTCCTCTGAGGGGAGGAAGAGGGAGGGAAATTACTATTAATGAATAAAAGATTGACATAAGGAGATTTATAGTACAAGGCTAGGGACCAGAAAAGTGCCTAGACTACCTTGCTGACCAATCTGGGTCTTCCAGGACTGAAGGTGTTATGAAATATAGCTTTTCTTTAGAAAAGCTCAAGTTAGCATCCTGAATATCAACCTTCTGTCTTCCTCTCCCTAACTTGTGATTTAATGCTAGTCTCAGCTCTGCTACAGGTGACTTCACTGATCCTTGGCTCTGATGCTTGACCGGGTCTAGTTTTTGCCTTTCTAACACTGATATATACCCTCTGAATTAAAACATTGAACCTTCCTCATGTCCCCACTCATATCTATATGAGGCTGCTTTTACACACTCTAGTTTTTCCTTGTTAAGTCTCTTAGCTCCTAATGCAGACATAGCTACTTTGAGGACACAGTTATCAGTTCAATTGTTGCTGGGACCTCTACAATGGCTCTAATAGATATTTTGAACTTAGAGATTGCCTGTTGGCGAAGTGGAGGAAATAGGGACTCTGTTCCTCCCTGCCTCTCAGAGGCAGGTTTGGAGCTGCTCCATTATTAGACAGGTCTGCCTTTAGAATGGGAGATTCTGAAATGGCTTATTGTTTTATCTACAACCCATAGGAGGTGACTGATTTTTTTAACCAACCAGAAAATATTTTCTGTGTGGCATCATATGCTTTCATCCAATGATCATAGCACTTCACTTTACCCAAAGTGGTTAAGTTGCTGTTGGTACAGAACTAACCTCTCTGCTTGAATCACTAAGTCTAAGATAGTCGGTACCTTTACTCTTACATAATCACTTACTCTGTGTTGACCCTACAAATGCCAAGGGAAGACCTGAGAGACTGAGAAGTTTTAGGGAGGGAGGTAGAAATTTAGATATAAACTGTACATTTCAGATTTTAGTGTTTCTTTTCTTCTCTTAGACTAGATTGAAAGATTTTAAAAAATCACACCTGAGCTGAGCATGAAAATTTGAAGTTATCATCACATTTGTAGACATAGATCTTAAATTGAAAGAGACCTCAGAGGATTCTGGCATGGTAGTAAGAGTACTGACTCTGGACTGGTTAATAACATATCTCTGATGGTTACTACCAGTGTGATGTTGGGTGTCTCACTTAATAGTCTGCTCCTCAGTTTCCTCATCTGTAGACTGGGAAAGAATTGGATCAGATGGCCTCTGTGACTCTTTCTAGCATTCCAGATCTATTGTATGATCCCAGCTTCTCATATTTTACAGATGATGAAATTTTGGCTCAGACAAGGTCATAAAAGTAGCAAGTGGATGAGTCTGGATCTAAACTCAGGTTCTATGAATCTAATTCCCATATGTTTTCTCCCAGACCTGAGCAATTTAGTATCCCTTTAATGGCTAGTAGGTTACCCCAGCCTACTAAACTAGACTGGAGACTGTTAAAATTAATTGTGGTTGGACTCTGAATATTTATATAGGTGGTTGCCAGGGATTTAATTTCTAAATTCCAAATTGAATTACTAAGGTAAATTGAATTTATGGTAGTTTATTTACAATATTTACAATAGAAGGTAGATATTAAGGAATGAGAGAGAGAGAGAGAGAGAGAGAGAGAGAGAGAGAGAGAGAGAGAGAGAGAGAGAGAGAGAGAGAGAGAGAGAGAGAAAATTCTGGCTTCTTCTGATATCAGTTATAATTTCTAAGTCCCCAGCCAAGGGAAGAGAGTCTCAAGAAGATGGGTCTTACCTGGAGGCTTTACGCCTCCAGAAAGGTGGGGTCACTAAGTCAGTTTTTTCACTCACCAATGGTAACAGTCTAAAAGAAGTCTGGGTGTTGGTCTTCCAGTTGCTCCTCTGTCTTTCACTCCAAGTCTGGTGACTGACCGTCTGAATTCGAATGAATGATTTTGCCTTTTGGTCCTCTTTTTAAAGATCTTTTTCTCTTGTGTCACCTCCTCTAAATTTTCACATCTACCAATCACAGCAGATGCTTTTCTCCAGGACTGCCCTTTCTTTAGTTCTCACTTTCTTTGGTTAGATTTTCTCCAGGACTGTCCATTCTTTAGTTCTCACCTTCTTTGGTTAGATTATATCTTTTTGGGTTACTTAACACCTCTTTTGTTAAGTTCACCTTTAGTAGTTACTTAACACCTTTTTGTAGTTAAAATCTAAAAATAGATTGTAGCTTACAATTTTATCTTCACAATAAAGAAAGAGCTAAGTATCTTCATTGTTATAATCAGGAGATAGCTAAATCCAGTCTTCACAAGACTTAAGTAAGGTGCTACCTGGTGGTGAACTGAGCCAATCCAAAACCCTTTGACTGTTCAGCTAACCAAATAATAAACTGTGTCCTTGGTGTGAATAAGTAATATGGTGAAACACCAATGTCACCAAGTTCTTGTATGTGAAAGCTTTTTGGAGATTGTAAAGTCCTATGTAAATGTAAGGGGTGATTATTATCATTATTTTTTGCATAATCATAGTTGGTTGCAGCAGGGATTCTGTGCTCCAACCCTGTGATGTCATCTGCTAGATTGAGAGTAGCACCCCCAGTGCTAGTCAGAATCAGAAGAGCTAAGTTCCCATTTTGGCTCCTCCATTTAATTAAGGTGTTTGCCCAAGGCAATTCATATCACAGGATATCTTTAGATCTAAAAGGGACCTTAGCAACCATCTAGATAACTCTAAACTTTACAGATGAGGAAACTGAAACCCAAAGAAGTTCCATGATGTAGGCCATTTTCTCATCCATTCTGGAGTCCTCATAGATTACTGGTTCCTTGTGAAGTACTCTGGATATTTTTGTTCAACTCTGCACCCCATTATGAAAGAAGGCACTTTTGAAGTCAACTCACATACTCCTAGACACTTGGTTATTACAATGGTAATGAAAATCTAGCTATGCTAAAATATCAAATCAGTAAAAGATTTTTTTTAAACCCTTACCTTCTGTCTTGGAGTCAATACTATGTATTGGCTCCAAGGCAGAAGAGTGGTAAGGGCTAGGCAATGGGGGTCAAGTGACTTGCCCAGGGTCACACAGCTGGCAAGTATCTGAGGCCAGATTTGAACCTAGGACCTCCCGTCTCTAGGGCTGGCTCTCAATCCACTGAGCTACCCAGCTGCCCCCCCCCCCCAGTAAAAGATTTTATAGGAACAGAAAAGGAAATATCCTCAACTAAAGATCTTTCAGAGAAATGTATTCTTGCTCTTTTCTTCCCCAAAATGGTACAAAGAAGAAATAATCTTTTATCCAGGTCCCTATATCCAAGGAGAAACACCATAACATCTTGGCAGCTCTATCAACTTTAGCATTTAGATATTATTCCATCCTGCATCCCACCATAGCAGACTACAGACCCACTGCCTCCCATTGCTGTAGCTAGTAACCTACTATAAGATGATCCATACTATCATCATGGCCCATCTCTGATGGACCTTAGCTATTAATTTTTGGCTCTAAATCTGGTTGGCTCCATGAGTAATAGCTCTTCACTATACCTTCCACTCTGTATAGCTAAACTTCTCTTCCTTCTTCCCTTCTCTCCTCACCATGCTATCCCCTTGCCGTTGGCATAGGGTCCTGTTTCTAGAAATCAGAAGGTTCAATCCCTGGACATTCCAACTCAGTCTTGAGACCAGAGATCACATGGGAAATGGATATTTGATAGAGCAGAGCATACTGGGAAGTACTGACTTTGCCTTATGTTATAGTGAAATTCATCTTTTAATCTTACACTCATCTGGTGTTTGTTATCAGTAATGATCCCAAATGACAGAATAGGTAGGGAGTTGAGCCAATCCCAGGTCTTTTGACACTAAAATCAGTTCTTCATCTATTACTTCATGAAGACTCTCTTAAACCTCATAATTCTTCAGTTTTCTCATTTGTAAATGAATAGATCAGACAGATTCAGGAATTATTAACCTGAAGTCTATGAACTTGTTTGTTTACTTAAAATATTTTGATAACCATTTTGATAATAATATTTTAATTTTTTTATTCCCTTTGATAACCTATACATTTTCCTTTATGTATTTAATTCTGCAAAGGGGACCATATATATATATATATATATATATATAGTAGACATATATGCTGAATACACATATGCATATATATGTATATACACATATATATAATCAATACTAGGTAGTAGGAGTAGGTAATGAATTTGAAAGGGTCAAGAGTCCACAAATATTTTAGTTTTGTTGTCTAGCAAGTATAAGGCACTCTGCTAGGTACTTGGGGGAATATAGAGATAAATAATTCCTGCCCTCAAGAAGGTTATATTCTAGGGTTGCTTAACCTTTTTTTTTTTTTTGGTGTCATGAGCCACTTTGGCAGCAGACTGTGTTGCTTCTAAGATGGAAGATAAGGGTTCATATATATAATACGAGTTACTGGTTCCAAGGCAGAAGAACAGTAAGGGCTAGGCAATTGGGGGGCCCAGGGTCACACGGCTAGGAAGTGCCTGAGGCCAGATTTGAACCTAGGTTCTCTTGATTCCAGGGCTGGCACTCTTTCCACTGAGCCACACCCTGAGCCACACCTTCCCCCATGTTTTCACTGCCAAAGTGGCTCATGACACACAAAAAGGTTAAGCATCTCTAGACCATATGGACTAGATCTCCAAGATCATTTTCAACGCTAATGTTCTATCATTTTATGAAATTAGGTGGCATAGTAGATAAAGAACTGGACTGAAAAAAAAAAAACCTGAAGCTCAAATCCTTCCTCAGACACTTATTAGTTTTGTGACTCTGGGAAAATAACTTCTCAGCCTCAGCTTCCCTATCTGTAAAGTGTGAATAATAATAATACCCACCTTGCAGGGTTGCTGTGAGGATCAGATGGGATAATGTGCATAAAACATAATTTAAAGCATGATGTTTTGGAGACATAGACCCAAGTCAAATTCTAATGATGGAAAAATAAACAAAATTTTGATGTTCTCAGGGGAAACCCAAAACTCATGATTGTTGATAAACTCCTAAGATTAAACTGGATTAATATAAATCTAAGACTTTAGGTCTGTTCCATGGGTTACTTTTAAGGGGCTTCACATTTTTATGTTCATCATACACTATGTTCTAATCAAACTGAATAATCTGTTCCGTTGCTTCAGTCAGGTCTGATTTCCATGATCCCATTTTGGGGTTTAGTTGGCAAAGATCCCAGACTGACTTACTGACTGACTTTCTTTCTCCAGTTCATTTTATAGATGAGGCAAACAGGGCTAAGTGACTTTTTCAGGTCACACAGTTAGTAAGTATATAAGGCTGAATTTGAATTCAGATCTTCCTGACTCTAGGTCACTTTGTTCACGGTGTCAGCTAGATGCCCAGAAAACCAATTCTAACCTAATCTAATTTTGACCTTTTCCACCCCTTCAAAAAGACATTTCTATACTTGGAATGCCTTTCTTTTTTAATTCTCCAAGGACATTGTCTTTTAGTAGAATATAACCTTCTTGAGGGCAGGAATTATTTATTCCTATATTCCCCAAGTACCTAGCAGAGAGCCTTATACTTGGTAGACAACAAAACTAAAATGTTTGTGGACTCTTGACCCTTTCAAATTCATGATGTACTCTACCAAGCCCTCCCTGATTCCCTACACTGGAACAGCTCTTCTTTCTCAAATCTTCTTATAACCTTTTGTATAGATCTCTCCTTTGCATTTGCCACCCTTTATTGATCATACAGGTGGTTCTGTATATGTCTGATCTCTCCTAGTTCTTTGAGAATAGGAATTCTTTCTCATTTCATGTTTGCCTCTCTAATGTGTAACACAATGTCTTAGAATAGAATGTGCATTTCATAGATATTTATCGTTCTGAGTTGAATGGCTTCCTAGTTACAAAGTACTTTCATTATGGAATCCTTTTTTTTAATCTTCACAACATCCTATTTATGATTCTTGCTACTTGTATCACCTTAGACACCCCTCTGGGCTTCTTTTTCTCACCTGTCAAACAAGGGGGCTAGACAAGATGGTCTGGGAGAGCTCTTCTAGCTCTAACTCTATGATCCTATCATGAATGATCACACACCTCTCTTTTATTTATATTTATTTATTCATATTTATTATATTTATTTTATGAATGCCTTCTGTATTCATATCAGTTCTAAGACAGAAGAGTGGTAAGGACTAGGCAATGGGGGTTAAGTGACTTACCCAGAGTCACACATCTAGGAAGTATCTGAGGTCAGATTTGAAGCAAAGTCCTCTTGACTCCAAATCTGGTGTTCTATCCACTGTGCTACCCAGTTGCCTTGCATCCCATTCTATAGAAGAGAATAGTGAGTCTTAGAGAAATCAAGTGACTAGAACCAATAGTCAGTGTTCAAGCCTTGTGACTCCATCTCTTTCCAATTCACCACACATGTATCAGAACTGTAACAATAGACACACAGCTCATTTGGCTGGATGAGAGACTCCACTTCATGCTATTCTTCCTCCCCTCAAAAGATGCTGCCAACATGTGGTCAGAGAGAACCTCTGGGAGCATTTCTGTTCACTTGCTTAGTCTTTGCCTCGGGGTTGCTGTGAAATGGGCAGTTCCTTTCATGGAGCTCGACATGTGTGTGCGACAGGGTGTGCCCAGATCTCCAAGGGCTTTGATGAAAATGCCTTTGTTGCTAAAACCCTATAAATACATGGAACAGAGCTGGGTGTGGTGTTTCCACAGTGCGCCCATGGTTAACCTTCATAAAAGGCTCAGGTCATGATGTGGTAGTGAAATCTGGGAAGGAAGGAAGGAATAATAGCCATTTACTAGCTTGGCTGAAACAAGGATGGAATCTCTTGGGAGGGAATACTGCTCGTTCTCATTTTGAAACCATGTAAAATGGAGAGATGCAGAATGACAGACTTCCACCAAGTCCATACGTCCTCTCTTCCTCAGTTCCTCTTTGAGGATCATCTATCCAGCCCCTTTCGAAACAGCAAGCAAGTTGGTTTAGGTCTACGGTGGCACTTGGTAGTCTTTGTATCTGATCCAACATCTTCCCTACCAACTTTTTCCCTTCTCCCTTAGGGAGAATGTGGACATTCCAGGCTCTGGGTTTTTCCTCCACTTTTTCCTACTCACAGTTGAATTAATTCCATCTTAGCCAGATTCCATCTTCAGGCGGAACCCTCATCTTTCTTCCCTTCTCCCTTCCAACTCTTAAGTGGTCACCTTAGGGAAAGCTCTCTCTAAAGTGTACTTGTTTTCACTTCATTATTTTGTTTAACCCTTACCTTCCATCTTAGAGTCAATACTGTGTCTTGGTTCTAAGGCAGAAGAGTTGTAAAGGCTAGACAATGGGGGTTAAGTGACTTGTCCAGGGGCACACATCTTGAAAGTATCTGAGGCAAGATTTGAACTGAGGACCTCCTGTTCCCAGGCCTAACTATCCACTGAGCCCCCCACCTGCCCCCTTTTCATTCTTTTTTTTTTATAAGCCAAAAAGTAACCTTGATCATCACATTGAATGTGAAAACATTTAGGGAGGGTTTATTATGGATTAGGTACTGTGCTAGGATCTGTAAGGGCTTGAGATATAAGTAGAATAAGAACTTGACCTAATGTCAGGGGAACCTGTTCAAATCCCAGGCCAGTTATTTATTAGCCATATGACCTTGCATGAACTATTTAAGCTCTTTGAACTTCATTTTCCTTATCTGTAAAATGGGGATATCAAATTTATACAGATAGCTGCACAGGGTTGTTTCTTATACAGGGCTCTATGCCACTGCAACACCCATACATATTTAACTGATGAAAAATTCAGTTCTACATATTTGCCTACAGGGATGTCTTCTCTGGCCAGTGGCTTTCTGGTACTCACCTCTCCTCCTGCCCTCCTCCTGGCATCCCTTGCTGAGCTTAACTGAGGCCAGGAGTTTGAGTTAGAGTCATGAAAAAGTTCCTTAGGGGTCCTTGACCATCCTACCTCTGCTCCCATCCCACCCCAACAACCTTTCCTCCTAGCCTCGAACGCCAAGCATACTTATATCCTGGTCTCTCTCCCACTCATACACGTAGTTCTCAGTTTACCCCATGGAGATTAGATAATTATGGATATGAAGGGGTGAAGGGATAAACATCATAGAGTGCTTCCTAAGGATCAGGCATCCTATGAGGGGCTGTGAGATAGGTACTTTTATTACCCTCATTTGACAGTTGAGGAAACTGAGACAAACAGGGGTTAAGAGTCTTGCTCAGGGTCACACAGCTAGTGAGTGTCTGAGGCTGGATTTCAACTCGGGTCTTTCCCACTCACTCCAGGGCTTGCATTCATTACTTGCCAACAATTTTAAACTAAAATAAAATAGAATATTTTAAAATATTATATATAAATATGTAGTATATATGTGTGTGTGTGTGTGTGTGTGTGTGTGTGTGTGTGTGTGTGTAGTAGTCACTGCCATCTATCTTGAAAGACCATGAAAATGCCCATAATAAGTTCACTTCAGAGCACAACAAAACTTTCTATCTGCATCTTCCTCTCTAATGCTTTGCTGTAGGCACTAACATTACTTTTGTTTAAGTTTTTGTTTGTTTTCTTTGTCTAATTATGGATGGGGAGGACAGAGTAATGGGTAAAGAGCTGGCTTCTGAACCTGCAGCCCTGGGATCAAGTCCCACCTCTGACTCATACTGGCTCTGGGATCCTGGGCAAGTCAATTAACCTCTACATCTCTAGACAATTCTCTGAGAGTAAATTGCAGAGAAGGTGCTAAGCTGTATTAGTCTGAGGAATTTCTCCATCTGAGAGTTCCTTTTACCAATTAAATCACAGGTCCAGTGTCCATTTCTATTGCTCTCACTAATACTGCAACAGTCAGAGGTACTGTGACCTGGTACCTAGAAGCCAGCCTTGAAATCAGGAAGACTTGCCACTATCTTATTCCAGCTATGTGATTATGGGCAAGTCATTTAACCTATAAGTGTTTGAGAAAAGTCTCTAAGTCTCTAAGGCACCCAGAAGTTGATACTCCATGTAAATGGAGGGAGTTTACACACTAGTGATTTCCTATGCTAATGAAACCAAAGATCTACAACCTCCCCCTAAATTTCTTTAAAAAAAAAACACCCTCAATTAATTAATTGAATTTATCCACAAATGTCCCAGTCCCTCCTAACTTTCCCTGCTTCACAGAAGGTATTATCTGGGAAAGACATGTTCATCTAAATTAAGTCTTCCATGTTTCTATCTTTCAGCTCATTCTCTGGAGGTAACATTCACAATTTATTCTTCCAGTATTTATTCTGTAACTACATATGATGTTCTCGTGTTTCTATTTATTTCACTGTGCATTATTCCATGTAGTTCTTTTCAAATTAAAAAAAAAACTAGCCTGTTCATTTATTATAGCATATCTCCCCCCCCCCTAAATTTCAACATTATTCAATTTCTTTCATTGAAATTCTACATTGGAATAATTTGATTCCAGTAGGCCATCGGTAGATTTTTTGTAGGGTTGTCTGGGCACCTAACCACTCTTTTAAAATTATTTATTTCAAATATTTTTCCATGGCTACATGTTCTTTCATGTTCATGTTCTTTCCCTCCCCTCTCTACTCCCCCTCCTGGACCTGACAAGCAATTCTACTGGGTTATACATGTATCATTGTTCAAAACCTATTTCCATATTATTCAAAAGATCAAAAGATCAATAGAGTGATCTTTTAATGCCAAGACTCAAAACATATCTCCATCGAACCATGTGATTGATCATATGTTTTTCTTCTGCATTTCTACTCCCACAGTTCTTCCTCTGGATGTGGATAGCATCTTTCTCATAAATCCCTCAGAATTGTCCTGGATCATTGCATTGCTGCTAGTAGAGAAGTCCATTACATTCAATTGTACCACAGTGTCTCAGTCTCTGTGTACAATGTTCTCCTGGTTCTGCTCCTTTTGTTCTGCATCAATTCCTGGAGGTCATTCCAGTTCACATGGAATTCCTCCAGTTCATCATTCCTTTCAGCATAATAATATTCCATCACCATCAGATACCACAATTTATTCAACCATTCCCCAATTGATGGACACCCCCTCATTTTCCATTTTTTTTTGCCACCACAAAGAGCATGACTATAAATATTTTTGTACAAGTACTTTTCCTAATTATCTCTTTGGGTTACAAACCCAGCAGTGGTATGGCTGGATAAAAGGGAAGCCAGTCTTTTAAAGTCCTTTGGGCATAGTTCCAAATTCCCCTCCAGAATGGTTGGATTAATTCACAACTCCTCCAGCAGTGTATTAGGGTCCTAATTTTGCCACATCCCCTCCAACATTCATTACTTTCCTTTGCTGTCATATTGGCCAGTCTGCTAGGTATAAGGTGGTATCTCAGAGTTGTTTTAATTTGCATTTCTCTAATCAGGAGGGATTTAGAACACTTTTTCATGTGATTACTGGTAGTTTTGATTTCTTCATCTGAAAATGGCCTATTCATACTCCTGGACCATTTGTCAACTGGGTAATGACTTGATTTTGTTGTTGTTGTTGTTGTAAATTTGACTTAGTTCTTTATATATTTAGGAAATTAAACCTTTGTCAAAGAGTTGTGTTATCAAATTTTTCCCAGTTTGTTGTTTTCCTTTTAATTTTGGTTGCATTGGTTTTGATTGTCCAAAACTTTTTAATTTGATATAATCAAAATCATTCATTTCATATTTTGTAATGTTCTCTATCTCTTGCTTGGTCTTAAATTCTTTCCTTTCCCACAATCTGATAAGTATACACCTAACCACTTTTACAGTACTCTTTCTAAGAAAAAACAAACTCAGGGTTCCAAACTTACAAATCAGCTTTTGGAACTAAAAACCTACTATAGGTACATAGTACAATGAGAATGGTAGAAGCACTCTTTATCACCACCACTTAGCTGTAAATAATGTTGACACAATTTCTTTGAGATGTCAGTTTATTCAATCTGCATTTTCCTGGGTTGCTTAGGCATTTTACTACTTGACATGTTTTGTTCATAGTAGACACTTAAATGTTTGCTGACTTGAGTTGCATTAAACACTTTGACTCTTAGGGAGGTTATAACTGAACTGATTGGACTATAGAGCCATGATGGTGAACCTATGCCAAAAAGGGCACTCAGAGCCCTCTCTGTGGGCATGCCTGCAGTCATTTTTTTTTTAAACTAGAAAGCCAGAGGGACTTGGGGCAGAACTGTTCTCCATCCTCCTTCATGAACCTGATGACATTCCTCACTTCACCTGCCTCTCTGACCAGAAGCCCAAAGAGAGAGCTTCCTCCCTCCCCTGTCTGAGGTAAAGGGGGAGGTGTGGTTGGGTGGTGGAGTGGGGAAGGGCAGGGTATGGCACATGGTCTGGGATGAGGTGGGGCTGGGGCCCAACACTCCTGTCTCTAAAAGGTTTGTCATCACTGAGATAGAGTATTAGGTCATGAGTCATGCTCTAAAGACCTCTATTTTCAGGTCAGAATTGGTACCTGACTTTCTTCCTTACCAAATGAGTAAAAGAACAATGCCAACTAATTAAAGAAGTCGTGAGAAAAGACAAGAGTGGTATATTTCCCTAAAAATTTGAAGCCTGTTTTTCTATAGCCTACTTTTTCCTTAATAGTAAACATTTGAAATTCAGGACAGATTTCTTTTTGGGAGCTCTTTTTTCAAATGTAAAGTTACTTTTCTAGTTTGGGGATATCAAAATACATTATGCCTAACTTGGGTTATTCATGAAATTATCACATTTGGAATGTTTGGTTTTTAAATAGTTTATTCAAACACAATTGCAAATGTACTAATTAGGTTTACTTTTAAATGTTTTTAATTTTGGTTACAAATGAAGTTAGAAGCTGCTGAATTTGAAGGAGCCTTGTGTCTCTGAGGTTTTTGTTAGTTTTTCAGAACATTCAAAAACAAAAGTTGTTGACAATAAAATAAAGTGAATTGTGTTTTTAGACTCCCTTTCCCCACCCTCTTCCCTCCCTCTCCTTCCTTCCTCCCTCCCTCCCTCCCTCCCTCCCTCCCTCCCTCCCTTCCTTCCTTCCTTCCTTCCTTCCTTCCTTCCTTCCTTCCTTCCTTCCTTCCTTCCTTCCTTCCTTCCTTCCTTCCTTCCTTCCTTCCTTCCTTCCTTCCTTCCTTCTTTTCTTCCTTCTTCGCTATTCCTTCCTCTCCCAACCTTAATTCTTTTCATATTAATAAATAGAGAAATATACCTAGATTCTCAAAAACTGTTGATTTTCATCTTGGTCATTTGATAAGTCATTTCTAGCTGAAGAAATTATCTCCTGAATCATCAGAGAGCTAGACAGTAGCATCCAGAATTCAAGACGGACTTTTCAGTTATTACTATTTCTCAAAGAACATTTTTTGTAACCAAACTTCAAACATACCCGCTCTGCCTCCTTGGGTGTGACCACGGTTTTTCAAGTATGTTACAGTAACAACAATATCTATGATATGAGTTTGTTTAAATGACTTGCCCACAGTCACACAGCATGTTAGAGGTAGGACTTGAATCTAGGTCATCTTGACACTGAGCCCAATCCCCCACTCACCTAAATCAATCAATCAAAGAATATTTTATTAAGCATCTAGGTGCTAGGGTAGAAGCAAAGTTTAGGTAGGGCATAGTACCTGCCCTCATAGAGCTTAACATCTTTTGTGGGATAAGACACAAATTCTCATAACTATAATACACAATTTGTCATGTTCTGTACATTAAAGAGGGACAGAACAAAGTGCTATGTGAAGTCTGAAAAGGGAAGTTATTCTTGACAGGAAGGGTTTCATGGTTATGATCCAACAGTATGATATTATAAAGAAATATTATAATATTTACATTGCATATAATATATAAAAGTATGTAAATATAATATAAAAGATAATATTATTTGATAATATAAGTTGTCAATATCTACTCAGTAATAGGTGGACAATTCTTCATTTTGATTCTAGTATAGACTTAATGTTTTTGGCATTGCCTTTTGGTGATGTTGGTACATTATTGCTCCCTGACTTCCTTCAATATTCCACTTCTGCAAGATGCTTTTCCCAGTCCCCCTTAATGATAGCATCTTTCCTTTGTGATTATCTCCAATCATATCATATTATTCTGTATCACATCCTATCAAGTCATACCATATCACATTACATCACATCATATCATATATCATATACATCACATTTATCTATCTAAGTGTCTCTTGTTTGTACTTAGATTTGCATGTAATCTCTTACCATTGGTTTGGTGATAGTCCCTGACTATCTTTTGCCTTTCTTTGCATCCCCAGCACTTATCACAGTACCTGTTGACTTTATCAGACTTAGACATTTTCTATTCTGCGGTCTGTCTGTTTTCTTCTATTTCTGTGTTCTAAGCTTTTTTGGGGGGACAAACAAGAAAGAATGCAATGAAAAATGTTGAAGTTGATCTTTCTCTGAGATCTTTGTACCTCTTCCCCTAACATGTCTGACATTTTCCTTTGCATAGAAGAGATGCACATTGAGTTTCCATTGCATTGCTTCTCTTCAAAATACACACAAAAACACACATATGAACCTGGTTAAAATATCTTCACATAATTTGTGATGTTTCCTCTCTGAAGGTTGGTTTGTCCATTTTTCAGTACTTTAAGATTCAAAGCTCCATTGATTCTCCTTTACCCTGACTCCATTATACACTCTTATTCTGATTTTAAAAGAGGCTTTCTCAAATCTACTAGATAGATGGTTTAAAGACTTCCTGTCTGCATGCATTTTCCAATTATTGATAGTTGTATTCTTGCAAGGCCAATATTTTCTTGATCTTCAGATATCATGTATATAAAACAAGATATAGACATTCTTTCCATCATTGACAAATGCTTGCATTATTTGATTCCATAAAGATATGATGCTATTTTTGACATAGCTGTAGGAGGTTTTTGCATGGTGAATGATGAACTAACTTTCCTTTCCATGAACCTTTTGTTTTCATACTTATGAAGGACTTTTTCAATGCCATGGAATGCTCTTATATATTCTTATGAGTTGCATATATAGAATAAGTTATAGAATGTGCACATTTATTAATAGTTTCTCCCTAGTTTTTATTAACAGTAAATAATTTTCTAGCCCCAAAGACTGCCCTTTATTGCTAAAATTTGATTAGGTAATCTCCTAACAAAACTTTGGTTTAACAGGAATTCATTCATTATTTACATAGCTTAGGAATATAAGCAAAAATGCATTTTAATATTCTAAATTCCAACAATTAATGATTTCCCCCTTTTGTATATTGTTTCACCTCCTTTGTGGACTTCAAGTTAACTAGTCCAAGATCTGGATCTCAGCTTTGTTCCAATGCCAAAACCTTTAGGTTCTTAATTCTGCTCAGTTTGCTTATTGAGCAGGCAGGAAAGTAATTTCCCTTTTTTCTAATCTCTACAGGAATGGATAACACTATCAGGGAGTATTACATTTCTAGTCTGTGAAGACTTAAGATTACAATTAGGTAAAGGAAAGAGAAGAAATGGTCAGAGAGGCAGGAAAAGGAGACTGTATCATGAAAGGAGGAAGAAGAAGAAGAAGAAGAAGAAAGAAGAAGAAGAAGAAGAAGAAGAAGAAGAAGAAGAAGAAGAAGAAGAAGAAGAAGAAGAAGAAGAAGAAGAAGAAGAAGAAGAAGAAGAAGAAAAAGAAGAAGAAGAAGAAGAAGAAGAAAAAGAAGAAGAAGAAGAAGAAGAAGGAGAAGAAGAAGAAGAAGAAGAAGAAGAAGAAGAAGAAGAAGAAGAAGAAGAAGAAGAAGAAGAAGAAGAAGTATCAGAAACTGCAGATACTACAAATAGGTTGGTCAAGGAGATGAAAACTGATTGGGTTTGATGATAAATAAGACATTACTGAGCTCTCTTTGAACTCCCTAGACTTCTACTTTTTCAGTAGATTGGTAGAAATAAAGGCCATATTACAAGGTGTTAAGGGGTGAGTGGATGGGGATCTTGTGTAGGTAGCAAATAGAGATTTCACTTAAGGGCCCAATGAATATTTGTTGTATTGAACTGGAAACTCACTATGTCCCCTGGAGATAAAATTTATCTTGCTTTTTTATTTGAGAACTGGGGTACTTGTCTTTAATATATAGGAGTTCTAATTATAGATCTGGTGCCGTGGATATTTTTATATTCAAATCCTTCAAACTCATCATTTTTAGGTGGAGGGAATAAAAGTTGAACAGCATTAGAAGAATGAATTATCTCTTATATTTCATCTCTTCACTCTAAAAATCCAGAAAAAATTAAAGAAAACTATTTTTAAAAATAGATAAATAAATAAAAGGATAGGTGAGTTTGACCACATCCTACTTTAGGCTCAGCAAGAGATGCTATTAGGTTGGGATGGCAAGGGAAAACACTGGCTGTACCCTGATGTGAAAAAATAGGAGAATTGCTTTTGGTTGTCTTAACTTTAATTTAGCTAAGTAAGAGCTAATAACCTTCTGTAGAAAGGGACATGTCTGGAAATCCCATAACCCCTTTGTGCTCTTATGGGGAGGAAGTTCTGGGGCTATTTCATGACAAGGTAATTTGGTAGGGGTGAGAGTCCTAACCCTAAAGAGCCACAACAGCTTTCTAAGGCAAGAGGGAAGATCCTCAATGGATGGCAGCAAAGAACTCAAAGATTAGTTGCAGAATGCCAAAGATGGGGAGAAAGTTGTCACAGAGCACTGAGCTTCAATTTAGATGACAAATAAGGCAGCCACAGTGCTCAAAACCGTAGCATCTCTAGACCAAACCAGAGACACTGGATCAGGCAAGAGCAGTTTTCCAACCATTATTCAACAGAATACGCCCTTATCCCAGTGTGAATTTTCTGGGGAGTTGCTCCCTTTCCCACTAGTTCATGAGACTGTAAGCGATGTATAGGGGCTCAGAGAATGGTGCAATTGCTTGATTTCCTGTTATTTACTTTGCTACTTTGTCATAATTAAATACTTCCTTAGTCAATTTATGGTTCCTACCTCACTATGGATAGAAAACTCAGTGGATGACAAGAGGCTAAATACCATCTCCATACTGAAGCCATGCAGCAGTGTGATCCCAGAGCTGAGTGGGACATATTTATATTGCATAGAAAACATGTTCACTGTTGGTAGAGAATATGTGAGCTTAATAGACAGAGAGACAACAAAAAATAAACATAGCTCTTATGTGGCAACTGGGAAAACAGCATTTTACAGGAAACCTTAGTAGATGCACAGATCCAAAGATTATAGAGGTTCAAAGAGAAAATGGAGGTAAATCTAGTTGGAGAGAAGTCAGGCAAAATCTACTCTTTACTACTAGTTGATCAGAGTTGCCTCCAGATGCCCCTGTTCTGACAGCAGCCACAGAAGCATGCCTCATTTAAATTTGGTCTGGGTGGGGGGAAACTGGGTAGCAGCTGGGTAGCTCAGTGGATTGAGAAACAGGTCTGGAGATGGGAGGTCCTAGGTTCAAATCTGGCCTCAGCCACTTCCCAGCTGTGTGACCCTGGGCAAGTCACTTGACCCCCATTGCCTAATCCTTTCCACTCTTCTGCCTTGGAGCCAATATACAGTATTGACTCCAAGACGGAAGGTAAGGGTTTTAAAAAAAATAAATTTGGTCTGGTTATAGTGTAGACACTCATTTTTGACACATTTGCTATTGGAGAACTTGCCAGAAATGTAAACTTGTTGTTAACAAAGCCTCAAAGAACACTGGATGGCATAGGCTACTTCTAGTCTAAGAGGCCCTGGAGTATGGTGGAAAGAGCACTAAATTTATAAGAAAATCTAGGTGCAAATCCTAGTTTTGAAACTAGATATGTTACTTTGGATTAGTCATTTCACTAAGATGTAGTTTCCTTCATTTTTAAACTGAAAATCATAGTATCTGCACTGATTGAATCATCCAGTTGTTAGGAGAAAAATGTTATTATAATATTCCAAATGAATTATTTTTTTAAAACCCATACCTTCTGAATTAGAATCAATACTGTGTTTTGGTTCCAAGGTGGAAGAGTGGTATGGACTAGGCAATGGGGGGTTAAATTTAGATCTAGGAAGTGTCTAAGATCACATTTGAACCCAGGACCTCCATCTCTGGACTTGGCTTTCAATCCACTGAGCCACCTCACTGACTCCATGTGAGCTATCTTCATTCCAGGTCACAAGCAACAAGAAAAGAATCATTAGCTTGTAAATTTAGTGCATACAAATTTCATAGAGTATAAAAAAATTTTGCCTAATATTGTAGATCTTAAATTGTGGTTATGTTAAAGTTCCTTTAACACTATCCTAAACTTGAGAAGCTTAAGTGTGGTTCCACCAGTGAGAATAAAAACCTGCCTCCTCCATTCATACTTACTTCACTGTCCTGCTTTAGAGAAAGAAAGGAGGTACATGGGCAGAGGACATAAATCATTTGAGCAATGGAGAAAATAATAGCAACCAAAAGAACAATAATAAGTGCTCCTTTCATGGCCTGGGAAATTCAAAGGGACTGTTGGCTAAAGTTCTTAAAAATATTTTCATTCAAAATTATGTAAAACACCCAACTGATAATATATTGAGCTCCACATGGGAATGTTTGTCAGCCCATGGGTATTACTTCTTATGAAACCTGCCAGGGGCAGCATCAAGTCTGTGAAGTACTTTGAGCTTCTCAGAGAAAAATCTCCATAAAAATGTCAGCAGTAAATCAATGACAATAAACTCTTAAGGGGGTGCTTTGTATTTTTGAAAGGCTGGACAGCCTTGAATTAGTCATTCCCCACATTAGCCCTAGGAGGTAGCTCAGTTCAGAGCTGCCCTTCCTAAAAAGTAGAAAAATAAAACACAATAAGAGAAATCACAAGAACAAATAATACTTGAATTCAATTTAAAAATGATTCACCAAGCACCTAGAATTTTATGGCATGATAGTTGCTATTGCCAAAGAATGGTGGCATCAACAATTACTCACTCACACGTCTGTTCTCTTAAATTCTTCAAATATCCCCCCAATTCCCTCCAATGCATTTATGTCCTGGATATGGATGTTCCCTTTAATTCCATGAATCACAGCCCAGACCACCCATCCCATGCTACTCCTGTCCATGTCCACTCATAAATTTTTCTCCTAAGGATCTTTCCAAGGTTTTCCTTGCTTTCTTTTGATGGATCATACAAAAGAACAAAGATAAAAAGCAGGGAGTAGAAATGAGGAGGCATGAATGTGCCTGCAAGGCAGATATCAAGATGGCCTTGGTAGAGAGCTAGATGGATTGGCCTGGTGTATGGCCATCTAGACACAGTGAACCAATGGGATTTTGCATCTTTTCCCATATAGCAATGCCTGTAAAATAATAGGGAAAAAAAGATCCTTTGCTTGTTTAGGAAGCTTGGATTTCCCCAGAGCCATCCAGAATGATCACCCCATCTTCCTCTTCTTCTTCACTAAGGACCTAACTTATGGTCCATCTGTACTATGTCAAAAATAGGCAACCCACTGAGCAACCCAAGTGCTATAGAGTGTCCCTCTGAAGTTGTTCTGAAATCTGGGCTGTAGAACGCTTGACTTTTCCTCTTGGGATGGACAATTACTTTCTGTAATTACCAGGTTAAGTGACTTGGTAGTAAGCAGCAAAAGGAGGATTGAACCCAGGTCTTCAGACTCCAGAGTTATTCTTTTGCCACTTTATCACATTGCTCCAGATGGTCTCCATCAATCATAATGGTGGACTGTGGCAACAAGGTGGTGGGTGCAGCCTGATGTCAGGAAGATTTCAGTTCAAATTTGACCCCATCCAGACACTGACCAACTGTTTAACCTTGGACAATGTACTTAAATCTCTGCTTGCCTCAGTTTCCTCAGCTATAAAATGGGGGTTATAACAGCATCAACCTCTCAGGGTTGTTGTGAAGAACAAATGAGATTAATATTTGTAAAGTACTCAGCACAGGGCCTGGCACATGGTAGATTTTTAATAAATGCTTATTCCTTTCTTTCCCCTTTGGTGAACATACATCTCCCTGTATTGTGCCTCCCCTGATCTTGATCATTCAGCAAAATTTTTTCTCTTTTTAAAATAACTCCTACCTTCCATTTTAGAATCAATATGAAGGATTAGGTCCAAGGCAAATGAGAGGTGAGGGCTAGTCAGTGGGGGTTAAATGACTTGCCCAGTGTCTGGCTACCTCTAAACGGAATTATTTCTCATTTTACATCTTGAAATAATCTTGAATGGCTTTTGTGGATAGAATTTGGGACTCAGATCTAGGAAGACCCAAGTTCAAATCTTGTTTTAGATATTTACTAGTGCTGTGACACTGGCAAAATCACTTAATTTTTCTGTTCATCTGTAAAATGGGGGATAATCATAGCACCAGTAAGTAATACATGTAAAAAACATTTTATAAATGTGTAAAGATTAAAATTAGTATGCAATAACTAAATATTATATTTTATAAATTTTTATTAATAATAACTAAAGCAACAGAACTGCCTCAATTCAGCCTGGTTGTAGGTCAAAAGAAGAGCATAGGAGGAGCATACATCCACTTAAATACCAATAACATGATCTCATCAATGTGGAGATGAAGGAGAGATTATAGGGAATTTTGGGAAATACTAAGGACTTCTGGGGAATGAAGTCAAAGGTTTAAAATCTCCATTTATACAAATGTTAGCTATTATCATAATAGAAAAGCATATTGATGCAGAAGAGCCTATTAAGTGGCATTTTGTTCTACTAAACAAAATGCTTTTTTGTACAATCAACAAGTAACAAGTATAACATTATCTTATAATCTCTATACCTTTTTTTAAACCCTTACCTTCCATCTTAAAATCAATACAGTATTGGTTCTGAGGCAGAAGAGCAGTAAGAGCTAGGCAATGGGGGTTAAGTGACTTGTCCAGGGTCACAGAGCTAGGAATTGTATATTTTTCCATTGATTGTGAGATTAGAACAATATAATCCATTAAGTAGTACTTCTGAAAGTCTACTTGTTCCCCACCAATACCCTGATTTGATGATGCCCTCGATTCATATATAAATAATTCTCATAAAGATTCTGCATTGATAGGAAGGTAGGCACATATAGTAAGGATGCTTGTATAAAGGGTCTTAGTGCTTCCCAGGCTAGGGCCAATATGAAGGACTCTTCGATATCAAATTTACAGACTCAAGTTTGGATGAAAGAAGGGAAGAAAAAGCCAAGCTATTGGAACCAACTGAAAATCCCACAGTCAAGCTCTATATCTTTTCATAGGCGACTAAAAAGGAGGGAGAAATGAAACACAATTGGAAAATTGTATATAATCCATATTTATACAAGACAGATTTGGGAGGAGAAAACGGGACCTTTATTTGAATCAATACAGTAAATCCAAACTTGCTCTTGTTCTCTTCTCTTTCTCATCTCTTGCTTGTTCTTATTTCCTATTGGAGAAATATGATAGATGAGCACAGAGAATGGGAGTATAAGGGGAAGGAAGTAGGACTTTGGAAACATCCAGGGAAGAATTAGAGGTGGACAAACCCATATTAGAGTGACTTTGTTCCATTCCTGCAATGCCAAAATGGCCCCAGAAGAAATGAGGAGTCAGGAGAAAAGTTTCCCCTAGTCTATGGCTTATGCAGGCAGGTTCTATCAACCACAAGGACCAAGCAAGATTCATAACGGCCGAGTTAGATAAAAGGGGCAGTGTTGTGGAGAGTAGCATAGGAAAAATTATATTGATGGTGAGTGGGAGAGAAGCTAGCTGCCAACATTTTCCAACCAGTCTTCAAGCTCCAATTTGGAGTTCCTTCCCTTTGGTTTCTTATTATAAAAGGAAACCCTACTATGTTACACATAACTGCTGTGAGGAAGTATGTCACTCCCTAGGCAGATTATGGGCTGATGGCCTCTTATTTTCATTCCTGCTTTGTCAGTTCAAGATTGATAGCCCAAATTATCTCTACATCAGTGGTACAGACCCATGCCAAGTCTGGAGGGGAAAAAGCAACAATCCAGCACCCATTTGGAGGGGAGAACTTGGCAAAAGTCCTTTTGTAAACTTGAAAAGTCCATGTGCAAATCTGATTCTCATCAATGCTACAGAAGAATTTGCTAATGTAAAGGGGCTTAAATATTTCAATCATGTAATAGAATCTGGATGGCTGAATGTTCCTAATTGTAAAGGGATAGTCTACATATAATTATTACTCTAGGAAGCATTATAATACTGTTCCGAGTATCATTCAGCAGTTATAAACTCCTTTGTGTGGCCACAAATTCATAAAAGAAAGTCGGGACTGCTGGCTTCTTCATTAGAGATATTCTTTTAATGAAAACAAACAAACAAACAAACAAATGACATTACAGTTACCTTTATAGCAAGATGCTACTCTCAATCCTCTCCAATGGTGACTTTTTTTTACAATTTTTATTTTATTTATTTTTTCCCAGATTGTTCATTTCTGTAAGTGAGTTAGCTTCTAAAACCAAAATCCCAAAACATAAACCCAAATAAACAATTGCAAAAAACCGTATGCTTTGATTAACATTCTGACTCCAACAGTTCTTTCTCTGGAGGTGGATGGTATTCTTTGATCCTAGGTCCCTCAGAATTGTCCTGGATCTTTGTAACTCTGAGAATCAAAGGTGACTTTTAAAGTGATCCCCAATTCCCTTCATGAACTGGATTATAACATGGCTGAGTCAACTTTGATGGACCATAGAAAAATATGTGATCATTCTCTTGTCCACTTTGGATGGAGCAAAACCCCCTAATTCTTCTGTACTGTGTTTTTGGCATGATGCTTTACGTTAATTCTTCATTTTATATATGTGGGAATCATATACCACATTTTATGCTGGGGTCTTTGCCAAAGTTTCCTTCTTGTCTTATGGCCAAACTTTCTGGTGGGAGTTTTATTACAAAATATGCATTGTTTCCACTGGGGTTTGTACCAGAAATAATTGGGCAAAATGGTGGTCAAATGGAAACAATACAGCTTTTATAGCTCATTACTGTATTGTTGCTTGGACTTCACAAACTGAAGGCTCCTAAAGTACTAAAATAAGCTGCTGCAAAGTAGCAGCAGAGCCTGGATCTTATCTGTATACATCCATGTTCTGTTGGAGGCCATGATCTGAAGGCTTGTGAATTTCCAAAATCGACTTTCACAGACTAAAAAATGTACTAAAAAAATAAAAGAGTCCCTATGTTAATGCTTAGATTTAAACAAATTATCTGTAATTCAATTTCTCTGTAAAATCCTTTCCTATTCTCCTCTTCAAGTTTTGGATAACTATCCTTCCATTTATTAAATGCTGAAGAGCACCTTCCCCATTCTGTCATGGATTCACAAAAAATTTTTTAACTTGAATTAGGTTACTTAATTTCTTTCTCAGTTTCTCTTTTCTTTATTTCTCCCTGGACAACTTCACTTGGGTATCTTAGAGAATTAATAAAATAGGGAGCATCTAGGTGGCTCAGTGGATTGAAAGGAAGTCCTGGTTTCAAATATGGCCTTAGACCCTTCCTAGCTGTGTCAAGTCATTTATTTCCCATTGTCTAGCTCTTACCATTCTTATCCCTTCAAAGTGATATGCAGGATTGATTTTAAGACAGAAGGTAAGGATTTTTATTTTTTTTATAAAAGAATTAATAACAAGTTTGCCAAGTACATTCATATTATCAAAGGAAATGAGAAATAGAAAACTTCTCTGACTAGAAGTCAACTAAGTGGAAAGCTCCAATCATGTGGATTTTCTTTTAAGGATTTGAAAATGATAATTAATAATCACCATAATGATCACAAGGCAAAGTAACATTCTAGCATGTTGGCCAACTTGCTAGATTTTCAAGGAAAGAAGACTATATTATATTGTCCATAGATTTAGAGTGATTTGTAGTCCATTGTATTATAATTCTGAGTAAAAATTTATTAATTTTATGCAAAAATGATTAGTATGGGATGGAGAATAACTTCTAATGACCACAGTTTTTAACAATAAGTCCTCTAGGCTCCATTGGTTCAAGTATGTGTCACAGTGGTTGTTGTTTACCCTTCATTTTGGAGAAGACCAATGATCCCATGATGAATGATGTCTTGACTTGTGCATGAATTAGATTTGAGTGAGTCAGATCTACACAAAGTCATCAGCCTCACTCCTTTTAAAGTCATCCAATGGGCAAGACAAAAGTCAAGATGATGGATGTCCCGAGATGCAGTGGATGACCTTGGCGCTCTTGATGTTCAACCCAGTCTCTAAGTGCTCCACAGTGCCTACTTCATTCACCTTCATGACCATTGTAATCTGCCCATTCTGCTGGTTGGGGGAGATAGCCCCCTAACTCACCAATAAGTTTGAGGCTTGTTGGTTACCCTCAATCTGACCTAGCCAATCTGGCAAGGCAGTGTTACCTGGGTATGGCCACAGCCACAGCTACAGCTTCAAGGAGGTTTAGTTGAGAGTCAATTTAATATTCAGAAACAGAAAGAAAATACTTAAAGGTGGACATTTATTCCTATTTTTAAAACTGAATACAATGTTTTCTCCCCAGTACATCTCCCCCAGGACTTTTCTGGGATTTCAAATCCAATGATAACCAATGTTTGCCAATGATTTTACCATCCCTCATGTGCTCACAGATTTGCCAACTAATATCTAACAAAGATAAAATAGCAGAGTTGCTGAGTAGGTAGAGTTAGTCAAAGAGTCACATTCGTTTATCACAGTCATTTGGCAAGGAAGCACATGCTGGCCCCTATCATTTCTTCTGTTTTTGTCCAGAATTATTATTTAAGCTCTGCCTTTTTATTTAGAATTTCCCATCCTCAGATCTCCCAGCACTTTGTTGTCTATCTTTCTAATGGTCTTATCGTGTGATATATGTTCTGCCTTATAGTTATCTTGGTGCCTCGTAGTCTTACTAGACTGTCGGTGCTGGGAGGGCAGAGGTTATATCATATCTAAATATTGTTCCTCTTCGAGCTCCTAGCCTAGTATTCTGCCCAGATTATGCACTTAATAAATATTTGTTAAATCAGTGAATGAATGACCCAGCTTTTCATGGATATCTGTGTTGTCTTGACAGTTAGATCGTTAACTCTCTCTGGGGACTGTTGAAGCACTGGCTAGGTTCATGATGCTCTCCTCAGCTGATGGTACAGCTTTCTTCTAACCACTGTATTTGCAATTGAAATCAAATTCATCACCTTCCTTGGAGGCAGCTGGGTAGCTCAGTGGATTGAGAGCCAGGCCTACAGATGGGAGGTCCTGGGTTCAAATCTGACCTCAGCCACTTCCTAGCTGTGTGACCCTGGGCAAGTCACTTGACCCTCATTGCCTACCCTTACCACTCTTCTGCCTTGGAACCAGTACATATTATTGATTCCAAGATGGAAGGTAAGGGTTGAAAAAAATTAATTCATCACCTTCCTGTGGATATGAGATTAGTCAAAAAAAGCCATCAGAGTAAATGAATGTTTAACAACACCTGTATAATATAAAGGAAAATAACAATTTCTGTGGAGAACCTGGCCAACGTTTCAGCCTTGATCTTATTGTTAATGAACTGGGATAATATTCTGTTGTCTAACGGGCACAATTAAGGTTACCAGAAATTTAGTGGTATTAACCATTCCATGCAGTCAGAATCTAATAAATGTTTGGTGAATTGGATTATGGAGAATCAAAGGACTTAGAGCTTGAAAAAATTTTAGGAATAATCTAAATCTTTATTATTCTTAAAATTAAAAAAAATTTAATTTTATTTAATTCATTAATTAAGAATTTTTTTCCATGGTTCCATGATTATATTCTTTCCCTACCTTCTTCCCACCTCCCTCCCAAAGCCAAGGCTCAATTCCATTGGTCAAACTTTATAATTCTTAACCTTTTTGATCTTTAAAATTATTGGGGACAGCTACATGAACTCAGTGGAATGAGAGCAAGGCTTAGAGATAGAAAGTCCTGGGTTCAAATCTGACCTCAGACATTTCCTAGCTGAGGGAGCCTGGGCAAGTCACTTAACCCTCATTGCCTAGCCCTTACCACTTTTCTGCCTTGGAACCAAAACACAGTATTCACTATAAGACAGAAAGTAAGGATTTTTTAAAAATAAAAAAAATTTAAATAATAAAAATAGTTGAACAGCTTTTTATAGTTGAATAGTTGAAGAACTTTTTATATGTAGATCATATCTTTTAATATTTACTATATTAGATACTAAAACATCTTAGTATTATGAAAAGAGTTTTGAACTCACTGATTCCCTAAAAGGGACCTTAGGGGTACCTGGCCCTTAAAAATTTTTTTTAACTCCTTACCTTCCACCTTAGAATCAATACTATGCATTGGTTCTAAGACAGAAGAATGGTAAGGGCTAGGCAATGGGAGTCAAGTGAGTTGCCCAGGGTCATACAGCAAGGAAATGTCTGAGACCAGATTTGAACCCAGGACCTCCCATCTCTAGGTCTGGCTCTCAATCCACTGAGCCACTCAGCTGCTCTCTGGGCCATTCTTGAGGCAGAGCTGATCTAGACCACCTCTCACTTTATATAGGAGGAAACTGAATGCAAGAGGTCTTACAGAACTCCCCCAAAGTGAACCAAGTAGCAAGTCAGGATTCCATGCGGGCTATATGACTCCAAAGCCAATGATCTTTCCATGGGACCAGAACTGGAGGAAATGGAATGGAATTGAAGGAGAAATACAGCACCATCCACTCATTCATCAACTATTGACTTCACACCTACTTTGTGCATGTTGAAAGGCTTGATGGTGACAAGGATAGACAGCTGGATTCAGAATTAGGATAACTTCAGATCAAGTGAGTAGGTAACCCTGGACGAGTCATTTACCTCTAAGTATCCAAAGCAACTTTCTAAGATGATAATTGTTTGAAACACTTTTCTGTCCTAGTAACAACTCTAGGATGGAAGGGCCAGGGCTGGGCAAAAGAAGTTGAGTACCTTTCCCAGAAACACACAGCTAGGAACAATGAAAAATTATAGAAGACTTTCCAGTAGGCATTGGTGAAAGGTTTTTTCTCACCAGGAGTGGGAACTCATTGTTCGGTTGTTCCAGTCATGTCCAACTCTTTATGACCCCATTTGGGGGTTTTCGTAGCAGAGAAAATGGGAGTAGCTTTCTAGTTCCTTTTCCAACTCATTTGACAAATGAGGAAACTGAGGCACACAGGATTAAGTCACTTGCCCAGAAGCACACAGTAAGAATTAGAGACTGTGTTTGAACTCAGGACTTCCTGACTCCAGACCCAGCCCTCTGTCCACTCTACCATCAAGTTGCCCAAGGAATTCCTGACCCCAACTAAATCTAAGACCCAGACATTCTTTCCTGCCCCGATGTGCTGCCAGTTACGATGTCAGAGGCTGAGGAAGGTCTCTAATGGCTCTCCTGGAAGCTAGCATTCTGCCTTGCCTGTAGTAGGTACTTTTAAGATGTTAGATAGATCCTGGAGGCGTATTCCCTGCCTTTCCCAACCCACCCAATATGTGATGTTGAAATGATGTTTTATGTTATTTACATTCTTCTTTTACTCATCAGATATAAATTAGGATAAACACTGATGAAGCTCCCATGGCCTCTGCCCCAAGAGAAGCTTTATAGCTTCACAACAGCCTCTAAATCATGTTCCTTGCAGTCCGTACTGCACGGACACGATCCAGGCAGAGGAGGTCCACATTCCTGGGGGAGAACGAGGCACTGGCCAGAGCCTGGGCTCATAGTCAGAAGACGAGGGCATGGAAAGCCCTGGCTTTTCTAGTTCCTAATTGGGTGACCTTGAGCAAGTCTTTTCTCTTCTTGGTTTCCTCATAAATGCTTTGGACTAAATGATCTGGAAAGCCCTTTCCATTCTGATATCCTCAACAGGATCAAGTCTCGTGTTTCTGAATAAAGATAGAAAGAGGGCCTCATGGAGACAGAATTCTTTTGTGGACCAACACATTTTGGTTCTTAGCCCACAACTTCCTTGGATGTACTAGTGGAATGCCACAAGGATGAGAAGGCTTGGCTATCAAGGAGGCTGTGCTCATTGGCAGTGCTATGGAAGGTGGTATTCCATTTTAATTAACATTCCGACTTGTCCAGAGCCTGGGAATGTGGGTTTAAACTTCATGGCTGAACTGCCGACATTCCTTCCATTCTCCATCGATGACCTCATCCCCCCAACTGTCTCCCCCCACCCCCCCCACATACCTAAGTTCAGTGTTGACTCTACATTAAACACAGGCTCTTTCTCTCTACCGCTTTCAGGCTGGGTTTTTACACAGAAGCCAGTTCTAACAATCTGACAAACTGACCAGCTATGAGTGTCCTTCAGCCAGAGTGAATGGAATAAACTTTGGCTGACCAAGGAATCCAAGTGCTCCCATCATGTGTAGGCACGGTTGCCATGGTCACTTTGCACAGAGCCTGGAACATAGTAGGCTCTCCTTAAATGTGTTTTCATTTGTTCTCTTTTCCAGGATTCTCAAAATTACTGTAGCAGACACCGTGCAAATTAGCACAAATCCACAGGTATCCTAGAAAGAAATTGAGTTGAATATAAAAGCAGTCTGCAAGGCAGGGATCCAAACCTGGGATCCAGGAACCCTCAAAGAGTCTGTAGAGAGGTTTTAGGGGGACCTTGAACTTGGATGGGAAAAAGTAGAACATGAACCTCTAACTGACATGGAACATTCCATTTAAATATGAATGAAAGCAACAAAAATTCTTCTGAAAAGTGGTCCATCAGGCTGCCAAACAGATCACAGCACAAAAAGGCTAAGAACAACTAGTCCAAGAAAGTGTTACAAATAGTAAATAATCTTTTCCTTTCCTCCCAGCACCATATCACACATCTTTATTATTCAGCCCGTACGTACACAAAGGACCAACTTCTCTTTCACCACAGTAGCCCTTTTTTGTAGAATCTCAAATAAATGGGCATCCTGTTGCCAAATGGTTGATTGAGTCTGGCAATAGACTTGGAGTGAGAATGACCCAGATTCACATCCTACTTCAATGTTCAGTAAGCCTGGGCAATTCACTCAACTTCTTTGTGTCTCAGTTTCCTCATACGTAAAATGAAAGTGTTAGAGTCAAAGGCGTCTGAAGTCTCTGCTATCTCTAATACCAGTGATCCTACTTTCCAACTTCTAGAGATGGGAAACTCACTACTTTCCAAGGCACTCTAATCTGGTATTGGGTAGAAATTGTTAGAAAGTTATATATGTGTAGTAAAGACCATCTTCCAAATTCCTTCCATTGGTCCTAGTTTTTCCCTCTGGAACTATACAAAATGAAAACGTGAGTGAGGCCATATTGGATTCAGTATGTTGGTATAAAACCAAATCTTTTCAGAAATGCACGGAGCAGTCTAGAGACACTGAAGAAGTATTTGTCAGCTGCCCTGAGGGACACTATCTATTATCTCTATCTCTATATCTATATCTATATCTATATCTATATCTATATCTATATCTATATCTATCTCTATCTCTATCTCTATCTCTATCTCTAGCTCTATCTCTATCTATCTCTATCTCTATCTATCTATCTATCTATCTATCTATCTATCTATCTATCTATCTATATCGATTTAGGGTCCAAAAGTCAATTGCTCAACAATAAAAGAAATCAGGGTAGGTCTTATGGACATTGGATATTGAAAGTAATTAAAAATGGCACCTTATTCATAGGTACAGCCATGATATGGCTGTAAGTCATTTTTTCACCAACTATTTCAATTCCAATCAACAAAAATCTTATTAAACATTTAATGAGCCTAGCGTTGTACCAGACAGGGAATCAAAAACACATTGCATAGTGTCCTTGGGGACCTTATATTCTAGTAGAGAAACAGGATATCAATCCATCAATAAACATTTATTAAGTGCCACTATGTGCCAGGTACTGTGCTAAGTGCTAAGCATACAGAAAAAGGCTTATAGAGAGAGACATATATTCCTTGCACTCATCAGTAGCTTCATGGAAAGGCTTTTGTCTTCCTTATTGACTTAATTGTATTCACTTGTCATATAGGGAAATTATTAGACTGTTCTCCAAAGAGGTATGATTGTAGCATTATTGGCTGTATAAGGCACTCTACCACTCTCAAATTCTGTTTCCAAATTTGAAAAATGGCAGACAAAAATAGCACCTAAGAAAGAATTTTTTCAAGGAGAAAATAAGCTAATAAACATTGAATACTTCCTAACCCTTGAAGTGTAAAATAAATGGAAGCCTTAATTATGATGTTTTCTAGTTCTATAAAACTAGGGCTTAATACATGGCATAGTGTCATAATCAACGCACATTTCTAATGTTGAAGATGCTAAAGCAAATTTCTATAATATTTTCTTACCCAAAACAGAATGGGCACACACACACACACACACACACACACACACACACACACACACATACACACTGCCTCATTCCAAGGCAACTTGTGAAGTTGGGTACCATGATAATAACTTACATTTTAATAGTCTTTTACAAAGAGTTTTCTGGTCTTGAGAGCTTGGTGGTAACAGGTAGATCAGCACAGTAAAGAGAATACTAGACCTGGAGTCAGGAAGACTTTTGCCACCAGACAAGGGGCTTAAATTTGACAAACTTCAGGTTTTTCAGACACAGAATGGGAACATTAATACCCATAAAACCTGCCTTAGAGGGTGATTATGAGGCTCAAATAAAATGATATATTGCCAACTTTAAAGTACTATGGAAATGTTTGTAATTTTTATTACAATTTTATAAAGCTATCTTTTTAACATATAAGAAAAAAAGTTTAAAAGTTCACATTTGAAACCAGAACCTTTGATGAGTCTTGACTCCAAGTCTGGGATGCTTTCCTCTATACCCAGACTGTCCTTCCATAAAGGACAATGAAACATCAAAATAGAACAAAATCTACTTAAAAACCAAGAGAAATAGATATTACTGGGCACTTGGGATGAGATAGTTACTACAGGAAAGCACTGAAATTCGATTGTGTTTCCTGGCAGAGAAGACTATAAGGGAAATTCTTGTGCTCAAAGTTCTCATTGTCTAATAAAAGAAAGCCCGCATGGTCATCAGGGGAGAGACGCTTTTTCCTGGGACCGAATTCAAAGCAGGATTAACTATATGGGGTTGTTGGTTGATGTAATGGTTGGTGTCTTCAATTCCACATTTACAAATGGCACAGAAACAGTCTTCAAATGGTTATGTCTTATATGGGTCATTTATAAGAGCCAAACCCTGAGTGGGATAAATCTCCTCAATGCTCACATGTCCTAAATCGGTTCCAATGGTCCTCTGAGGGTATTATTAAAGTACTAGTAGAGATAAAAGGTACAGGAGAAAGAAACTCAGAAAAGGGAGAGAGATTGCAGAAAAAAGCCCAAGCGTCTACTCTTAAATTTACACATTATTAATTTAAGCATGTCTCTTTCAAGTGCAACTTACTAAAGACCATCGTCACATCATTCCCCCAACGGGGAACTCAGTCCTTCATAACAACCTCCTCATATCTCTTTGTGGAAATTCTATCCATCATTCAAGAACCAGTTCAAATCTACCCTTTTCAATGTTCTTTCTCACATCCCCACAACTCATTCATGTTTCCATTTTGTGAACTCTTATTATTAGTGATCTGAAGCATTGTTTTCATATGATTGTTGATAGCTTAGATCTCTTCTTAGAAAATGACTGGTTCCTTTGAAAAGTGGTTATTTTTTTCATATCACTGGTCATAAATCATAGGATTTTGAGCTGAAAAGGACCTTGGAGGCCATTTATTTAAAATTTCTCATTTTGTTGGTGGGAAAACCAAGACTCAGTCCTGGGAAGGAATAAACCCTAGATCAAGAACTTATGTATAAAATACATTGTAAATTCCTTGACATTGGGGATTGAGTTTTATTAATCTTTGTATCCACCACCATAAATAGCATAGTGGATTATAGATGTAGCTGTATATAGATATATGTTGAGTCATCAATAGTAGTCATAACTAAATAGAATTGCCACTGTTTCCATAGATTCTACAGAGAAGAAACAGTGAATTTAAGAGAAAAGCCAACTAGCTCTGATTCTACCAAAGGAAAATAACATAAAAGAAAGACATAAAATGCTCTAAATTACTATTAATTTGATAAATGCACAAGTTTCTACTTCATGCTCATCAGAGTATAAAGAGTACAGAAAGGAAAATGATAAATATTGGAAGCATTAGGAGGAAAAAAATCAAACTGATACATTGTTGACAGATCCATGAATAGGTACAACCATTCTGGAAACCAATTTAGAATTCTGCATAAAAGGCTACTAAACAGTTCCTGTCCCTTCACTTAATTTTTCTACTGCTAGGCCTATACTCAAGAGGTCAAAGAAAGGGTAAGAGGACTTATACAGATAACTTTTTTTAATAGAAGCTCTTTTAGAAGTGGCAAAAACTGGAAACAAAGAAGACGTCCATCAGTTGTGGAATGACTGAATAAGTTGTGTTTTGTGGATGTGATCGAATATAATTATGCTATAAGAAATTAAAAAGGACTTGGAAAAATGTACATGAACTGATGCAGAATGAAGTGAGCAGAGACAGAAGAAAAATTTATAACAGAAATATAAAAATAATCAATGAAGTGAGCAGAGACAGAAGAAAAATTTATAACAGAAATATAAAAATAATCAAATTTGAAGATCCATCAATGAAGAATAAAATGAGCAGAACCAGGAGAATAATTCCTAAAAACAATTTTGGAAACTGTAAGAACTATGATTAATTCAATAACAATTCATGATTCCAAAGGAATGATTATGAAATATGCTATCTATTACAGAGAGATGAAGGATTTAGGGTATGGAAAGAGATATACTTTTTTTTTTGGCATGTCACCATTGAGGGTGTTTGTTTTGTGTATAAATATTGCAAGAAATTGGCAAGTCCCAATTAAAATCCCACCTTTTATAGGAAATCTTCCCCAACCTCTCTTAATTCCTCTTTTTCCTGTATATAGCATGCTTTGTATATATTTATTTGAATCTTGTCTCCTCTATTAGATTGTAAGCTTCTTGAGAGCAGGGACTATCTTTTGTCTTTCTTTGTATTCCCAGCTCTTAGCAAATTGCCTGGCCCATAGTGGGTACTTAATACATGCTTAATAATTGAATATTATTTTTAGTGGGTGAAGGGTTGGAGGGAGAAAACACAGATTTATGTTAATTTAAAAATAGAGAAATGAAGGCAGCTAGGTGGCTCAGTGGATCCAGGCCAAGAAATGGGAATTCCTGGGTTCATATCTGGTCTCAGATACTATGTAGCTGTGTAAACCTGGAGTAGTCACCTAATCCCCATTGCCCAGCCTTACTGCTCTTCTGTGTTACAGAATACAATATTGATTTTAAGATGGAAAGTGAGGTTTTAAAAAAATCCAGAGAAGTGGAAGGTCATACAGATGTACAATGTTGCATGCATTCAGATTAGGTCACTGTATTAGTTTAAAAAATGTTTAGCAATTAATTAGTTAATTATTTCAGTTACATGTAGAAGTAATTTTCAACAATTGTTTTCTGAAGTTTTACAATTCAAATTTTCTCCCTTTTTCCTTTCCTCCCCACTTCCTGAGGCAGTAAATAGTTTGATAGAGGTTATAGCAGTTCTTTCATGCAATACATATTTCTATATTGCTCATGCTGTGACAGAAGACACATATCACACATAAAATAAAACAAAAACTCAATGAAAGAAATGAATTAGAAGATGACATGTCCTGATTTTCAATTATACTTGAATCCACAAGTAACAGTTCCTCCTTTGGCTGTAGTTAGTATTTCCATAATGGGTCCCTTGTGGATGTCTTGGGAACTTGTTTGAATGATAATCATATAGTCCTTCATAGTTAATTATCATATAATATTTCTGTTATTATATACATTGTTCTATTCACTTTGTATCAGTTCATATAAATCTTTCCAAATTTTTATGAACTTATCCTATTTGTCATTTCTCTTGGTGCAATAGTATTCCTATACAACCATATACCACAACTTGTTTATCCATTTCCCAAATGATCGACAACCCCTCAGTTTGCAATTCTTTGCCACTATGAAAAGAGCTGCTAAAATTTTGGTACAGGTAGGTCCTTTCCCTTCATCTTTGATCTCTTTGGGATACACAAATAGCAGCATCCTTGAGTCAAAGGTCATGCATTGTTTTATGACCCTTTGAGCTTAATTCCATATTGCTCTTCAGAATGGTTGTATCAGTTCATAGTTCCACGAATAGTGTATTAGTGTCCCAATTTTCCCACATTCTCTCCAACATTTATCATTTTCCTTTTTGGTCATGTTAGCCAATCTGATAGGTGTGAGGTGGTATCTCAGTGTTGTTTTAATTTGCACTTCTCTATTGCTGTATTACTTTTAATTAATTGTTTTAATTTGTTAAGACATTTCACAGAGAGTAGCAATCTGTTAATGACTATAATGTAGAAAAAGTCATTGAAATGATAAAAAAGTAAACATATGGAAAATAATAAAAGATTGGAGAAAAGAAGACAATGGGATGGACTAATCATGTTGGCATCTCCAGTATGGTCCACAATTTAGCATGTACTTCAGAGTCCGGACCTAAAGATCATTGCTCTCCATTTTTCAATTGGCTTAATTAGCATATACAGTGCTTGTTGTTTCTGTAAACTGGTACATTTGCCTAATTAGAGGACCAATTAAAATGCAATGATCATATCTTTTCAATAGTCTAAAAGGAACTGAGAAAAGTCGCAGAGTTTTATAGCTACTAATTCCAGGAAATCCTACCTGGTTCTCTTTAGGTTATCATCTTACACCGTGATATTTCATTAGCTAATTGTTATCGAAACAATGAAGGCACACATTCCAAAATGGTTAATTATTTAGTCCAATTTAGGTAATAAAAACATAGAGATGAATTGAAATATAGTTCATTTTGAAAGAAAATCATCTCTCCCTGGAGACCATTAAAAGGTTTGGGAAAAATGTGTTCTACTGTCTGTCTCTTTGTTGCAACATTATATGGTGGAAAATACCCTTAATTAAATTTGGTCAGCTCTAAAGACTTCCTGATTCAGACACAAACTAGTAGCTTATTAGCTAAGAATGATGGGTTCTTTTAAGGTCTGAATTAGACAGAACTCTGAGGTGAGAGTTGAAAGTCAGTGTGGAAAGAGCTTTCCATCTGGAAGGAGTCAGAGGGTCTGGATTCAAATCTCCACATTTATCCCTTACCACTTCTTGTGTGATTTTGCCTAAATAACTTCTCTATGCTACAGTTATCTCATCTATAAGGTTGGATGACTTATAAGTTCCCTCAAAGTTCCCACCCTTTATATTTTCTCTGTCTATATAGTCACACTGTCACAATGTCTGGAAACTGCCACTATGTGTCCTTGATAATGTCATGGCATGGGATCAACCCTTACTCTACACAGGATAATTTATTGGTCCAGAGGAAGGCTTTTGCCAATTGGGTGTTTGGGATAAATATGAGGAGGAAGCTTAACTATCTGGGAAACACTCAATTAGCAATCAAATCCTAAGTTGTAACAAGAGAGACTTAGTCACTTCTTTTTTCTCTTTGAGCTCATCTGTAAAAGATCCACTAAAGGACTTCTAAGCCCTTTCCAGTTGTAGCCTTCTTTTGCTTTATGCATTTCTGTAGGGAAATAACCAGAATTACAAGAGATCGGATCTCACTTTTTTCACCTGTAAAGTGGGATAAAAAAAATCCTATAAAAAAACTGCCTATCATGTAGGGCTCTTTGGAGACTTGGTTAGGTGGTGTGTATATATGTGTATAAAGCAGTTTATGAGCCTTAAAGCACTACACAAATTGTAGGATCATAGATTTAGAGCTGAAAGGGGCCTCAGATGCCATGCAGTCTAGCCCTATCATTTTATATATGAGGTCTAGAGAGGTAAAGTAAAATTTCCACTGTCACACAGATAGTAAGAAGAAGAAACAAGATTTAAACTAAGGTCCTCTGACTCAAGATCCCACCCTGAGCCACTTTCCTTCAACATTAAAAAAAAACAAAACAAAACCTTTACCTTCCATCTTAAAATCAATACTATGTATTTGTTCTAAGGCAGAAGAGCAGTAACTTTTTATAACTTTTCCTTATAACAGGGTTAAGTGACTTACCCAGGGTCACACAGCTAAGCAATGTCTGAGGTCACATTTGAACTCAGGACCTCTATCTGCACATCTGGCTCTCAATCCATTGAGCCACTCAGCTGCCCCCTTTCTTTCATCTTTAACTATATCATTAAATGTTCATATATAAGAGTGCCTCAGTGTTCCTGTGTATTTTCATGCCCACTGGTGCCAGCTTTCCCTCTATCTGAGATTAATTCCCAGCCCCAATGCTAAAACTGTTTACAAAAATAGGAAGACATCCTCTTCGAAATGTAAAATTGATGGATATTCTGACCCCAAATGTCCTTTTCTTTTTAAAAATAACTTAAAAGACTCAAATCTCTGTCTTGGTCTTTATGTCTTTGTGTCTCTGTTTCTGTCTCCATCTCTATCTTTTTTTAAATTGATGATCTTTTCTGCCTTTTGCCTGGGCTCGTGCACTAAATGTGGAATCTTCTTGTAGTATGGGGTGGGGGTGAGGAGCTATTGGACCATACAGATTGGAGCTAGAACTATTTGTCCTTGCTGTCTACACATCTGGCCTCAAAATCTTCTGGGGCAATTTGTTTGCTCATGCTGTGATTTATCTACAACTTACATACTGCCTGAGGAATCAGCAGAAGTTTTTTTTTTTTTTTTTAAGTACGAAGAACTTGATTTTAAACTTTCTGCTTTTCATCTCAGTAATGGGGACTGGCACTGCCCCAAGGGTTCTTGGGTGAGTGTCATGCCCCAAAGGCTCAAATAATGGAGCAAGACTAGGCTAGAAGCCAATGAATCTGAGTTCAAGTCTTGGATCTTCCACTTACTTAACTGTATGACCATGGATGAATGAATTTAAAAAAGAATTTCATTTATTAGGCACTGACTAGGTACCAGGCAATGGACTACACTTTTGGGATACAACGTTAAGCAAGGAAAATGGATCTTGATCTCAAGAAGCTTGTATATTAGGAAGGGAAGGCAATCCATTAGAGAAACTTGAAATGGGCATGAGCTTGGTTCTGAAACCTACTTTTAGGGAGTAGGCATTACAACAGGGGCCCAGGATGCCAGGACTGTCTGTGGCATCTGAGTAGACTTTTTCCCCCCAGAGTTTGGAGAGGCAATAATGTTTGAATGTGGCACTGAGAAGTCCAGTAAAGAGGAAAAAAGTCCATCTTGCAGAGGAACAGAACTTAGAGAGAGGGAGGCATCTTGTTCTGGTCACCCTTGACTTTGTAGTCTCCTGTAGCCCCTCGGACCAGTCAGACACTATAATGAGCTGATTGGGAGGGGTGGTAAGAAAAACAGGCTCCAAGCTCCTGATCTCTTTCTTTTCTCATCCCTGTATTGTTGGGTTAAACCTATCTTCTTTCTGCCTTTCTTCCTTCCAGAGAGTAGGCTAGATACCTGAAAGAAACACATTTGGTTTCCTAATGGTTGCAATTGAGGCAGCTAGGTGGTACAGTGGATAGAATGCCAAGCCTAGAGTGAAGAAGACTCAACTTCTAATCCAGCCTTATACACCTACTAGCAATGTGACCCTGGTTGAGTCACTTAACTCTATTTGCTCTCAGTTCTGAAGAAGACAACAGAGACCTCATTGACACAAACTCTACTTGCCCATATCTCCCTCATCCTAAATTGATACACGTGGGTGTTGAACACGTTCTCCAGGTACGAGAGGTTACATTTAATAAAACTCTGCCCCGGTGTTTCCCCTGGGCATAACTAGGGAATGAAGATGATTTCAAGGTTAAGTCTATTTACTTTCTGTCTTCTCCCCCAGGATTGTTTACATTTCCTGTATCCTCAGGTCATGTGGTCCCCAAAGTTGATTTGATCCTGGACACTGGCTGGTCCAGAGTAGCTTGTAACTGATGCCTTGTGGATGAGTTGAATTGATATATGGCAGACCCACTTCAAACAATACTGGGGCAAGAAAAGTCTATGAACTTAGAATGGAAAAGGATCTTTTCCTTTTAGTCAAACAGGAGAGCCATGATGTGGGTTCTCTGGTCTGGATGGAGAGGAGACCCCACTGGAGGAAGGCAGTAAAGGACACGCGAGCGCTGTCTCCTATCTGAACCAAAGGCATACCAGTGAATGCTTAATAAAGCTGCCAGGTGGGTGATCTCAGCTGCTCTCTAAAATGGATCCTAAGATATTGAGTCCTTCTTGTCATCTTCTGAAGTCTTTGTTCCTTGTGTTAAATGGAGAGCTAACACAGAATATACTTGCCTGGCTAGGTCAGAGTGAAAATTTAGACAAATGGGAAGTATGATTTTTGCCCCAGGATCAAGTTCCTCTTTGAAGAGTTAGAAAACAGCTGTGTCTGTGCTATCAGGTTAATGGGGAAAGGCAGGCACAAGGAAGAGGAATCTCTGTGATAAGTTAGAGATGTGCCTACTTTCCATACCGTAAATATCTATGGTCTAGGGTGCAACAAACATTTTTAAAAAATGATGCTTTCTCTCCTTACACTTAAGGGAAGAATAATTAGCTTACTCCTGACAGCTTAGCTCCTTTCTACCAAATGCTGGTCAAACAAAAGACAATCATGAATAATTAATACATTTTTTATTAAAGTAAGCAATAAACAGAAATTGGAGAAGTCATACATATTAAAGGAGGAAATAGAATATACAAAAGTAAATTAGCTCTGTGACTGGGAATGAAGCAAAATCTCAGATCAACCAAAGTTGATGAAAAACCAGCTCACTGCAGAAAGTCCACCCTTAGCAGTCTTTAGGGTTGGGAATGAAGGGGTTGTTGGGGGTGATCTTCCCCATGTGACTGTGCCTTTAGGTAGGCTAAAGAGTCTACTATTCAAACATTTACCCTCACCTCGGTCAACTGCCCTCAACCTCTCTCTCCAAAGGATCTGCCCTTTGTAGCTATGTAGCATCATCAGGTCACAGATCTCGCAGCCAATCCAAAGTCATGTTCTGTTCATACGTGGCATGTGATACCAATGTGTCCCTTTGGAAACTGTCCCAAGCCTGGGCAGGAGTGTGACATGACAGGATCATAGGATCATACATTTATGGCTGGAAGGGATTTTGGAGACCACCAGAAACACAGAATCACAAAATTTGAGAGTTTAAGGGATTGGAGCGGTTATCTAATTTAACTCATATGTGAAGGACTGTAACACATGTGACAAATAGTGTCTAATTGGATCATTTTAGTCAGTCAGTCAACCAGCATTTATTAAATGCTGACTCTGTGTGGGATACTATGATAAGTGCTAGAGATACAAGGAAAGAAAACATCATTCCTGACTTCAAAGAGCTTATCTTCAATGGAGGAAACAATATGCAAGCAAGTATTTATATACAAGACATGTATTTCCATATTGATAATTATCTATATATCTATATCTTATACATGCAAAGGGATATTTGTATGTAACATATAATATGAAAAATATGTGAATGTGAAATACATATGAAATAGACTATATTAACATATTGAATGTTTCATATATTATATGTATTTAACATGGATCCATTATATATAATATATGAAACATTCAATATAGTATATTTTACATATCATATTATACATGTTATACATATTATATTTAAATATTTTATATATGTATTTACACAAAATGGGTGGCAATCTCAGAGGGAAGTTAAGGGAATGGGGGTGGGACAGGAGAGATCTCTTTCATAAGATGGAATTTGAGCTGAGACTTGACAGAAGGTAGGGAGTCCAGAAGGAAAGTATTCTAGGTAAGGGAAAAGGAACAGAATCAGGAGACAATATTGTGTTTAAGTGACAATGAGAAAGTTGATGCTTCTGTATTCTAGAGCATGTAGAAGTAGTAGGTACAAATACTGGAAAAATAGGAAAAGATCAGGATGTAAAATACTTTAAAAGCTAAATGAAGGATTTTCTATTTGATCCTGATATTTATCAAGTAGTGAGGTTGGTGGTGAGGAGATATCCAGCAAAGAAGAATGGCTGGAACCTACCTGGATTAACATAATGGGCATGCCAGACACTTCCCAGCCAGGGCAGGAGAGCCCAAGGTGAGAGATCCAGAGCTCAAAGGTTTATGTCTTTCAAACTGGAGGGTCCCATCTCAGTGGCAAAGCAGGATGAAGAATCTAAGGCACAGAGACTTGGCTAAGGTCACATAGTTGTTAAGGAGCAGACCTAGGATTCAAACCAAGGTCTTTGGACTCCAAATCCATTTTTTCCAGGTGTGTCCCTAGGTATTAATTTAAAACATAATGTACCTATTAGAGGTTGTGGGAGCTTATGAGTCATTAGCCTTGACGTATGCTGCTATTATTCTCCTACTTAATTAGGTATTTTTTTCCTCAGGGTTTGCAAGCATCTCCACAGATGGCTATTTTTCCCATCCCTATTAAAATTAAATTAAAGAGACAAGGTAATATAATCTCTTGTGTTTCTATTTCTTCTAGATTTCACAGGCATTTTTCATGGTCCGACCCAATAAAGTAGCTCTTTGGATCTCACTGAAATTCCCATTCTGAAAGACCACAGGCAGAATGTTTTTTGAAGTCTTCACAGACTTGAAGACTTTGAACAGACAGACAGACTTTGATGGGGGGGGGCAACATTTCTGGCTTTTTATGCTAATATTTCAAGCCAAATCCTTGCTCTTACCTGCTGCCTCACTAACCCTAGCGACGCTGTATTCCATATTATCTGAAGTCTATGGAGGAGAGAGTCAGATGGTAGCAACGGATGACATTTTCAGAAGAGAAATAATTATGCTTTCCTTTAGATTAAAAAATGAAAATGTTTTATGGAGGACAACAGGATCCAGGGCATTTCATATTGGAATTCCAACCTAGAGAGTGCAATGTTTGGATAGCTCCAGTTGTTGTTTGTCCTTCCTTTCTGAAGAGAGCCAATGACATCACAAGGGTGATGTCTTGACTTGCAAGTGAATCGAATTTAAGCATTGGCAGTTGCACAAAATAGTCAGCCTCACTCTCTCTTCCAGAGTCATTGAAATTCAGTGGCAAGACCAAAGTCAAATGCGACAATTGAACACCAGTTTGCACTCCTTTTTCATAGGGCCCTAAAATTAGTCTCAGGGTGTTTTTATAGTGAATTGGGTTTCTGGTCACCACCAACCCCTTGATTAGATTGAGAAAAAGGTCTGAGGTTTATCTGTACAAGGGGGATGCCAGAAACCTTGTGGTTCTCTGCTGATCCAGAAGATGCTTGCCTCTTATCCCACATGACTCCTGGTGTCCAGAAGATTGGCTTTGACCAGATTGAGGTCAAGTCTGTCCATTCAGGGGCACCCAGAAAAAGTGAGGTCATGGGGTAGGGAGGTAATAAGTTTTAGATCAAGGAACTCTCTTTTCTGGAGAAGTAGCAAGAGCGAACGAGGATGCAAGGTGAGCAGTGAGCTCAGGTTAGCTAGGCAACTGGCCATGTGGTGGACCCACTTTTCACTATTTAATAAATAATTTTAAATTAATGTAGCTCAAGATGACTGGCAATGGCCTGGGATTCAGTAGATGTCCTTGGCTTCTTTGGTGCTTGACCAAGCTCTAAGTTCTCCCTAGTATCTGTTTTAGCCACTTTCATGACTACTGAAACAATATTGTTCTCATCCACCTATTCTGCTGGGGGAAGTCTTCACATGCTTAGAGTAGACACTCCACTTACCTGCTGATGGATTGAAGCCCTTCAGTTATCCTCAGCCTGGTTTAGCCATCTGCCAAGACCGTTTTACCATGCTGTGACCTCTGAGTATGCTACATCTTCTTGGAGCCACAGGTGAGTGAAAGATGGACACAAAAGGTGGATGAGCAGTCCTGAAAAGGACTTGACAAGCTCTCCCACAAAAGGTTCTAGTCCTCTCTGAACACTCCCATGTACCCCATGGGTACAAAAAGAATGGGTACCTTCTCACTCCGCTGGACACATTGGAGCACCTTCTCAGGCCCTAAAAATCAAATTTCTCATCCCTTTGCCCATTATAAACTGAGAGGCTATCTCATGGACAGTGAGGTTTCTTAGAGACAAGAGTCCTGAGGTCAATCAAAGACCTCTCACTAATCCTTGAGAAACCTGTTTCCACTTATATATATGTGATGCCTTTAGATCCAATTAATTGCTGTTTTCTTTTTTAAAGCAAAGCAAAGCAAAATCAACAGTGGATTACTTAGCATAAAATATCCATGTCCTTCTATATGCTTTAGGCTACAAAAAACACTGACACAGATACTTGGTCTGCCTTGGACATCTTTATTCTTATGTGCCCATTCCTCAGATGAGAGCAATATCGCCTGAAAAATCAGAGTAAATATACATTTGTACCCTTTAGAGCAGGGGTTCTTAAACACTTTTGGGTCATGGACCTCTTGGACAGTCAGTCGGTCAAGAAATATTTAGTCAGTGTCTACGACGTGTCATGCACTCTGCTAAGTAGTAAAAGACACCAGGAAAGGGAAATGACTGTCCCTTGTTTCAAGGAGCTCATGCTCTAAAAGAAAAGACCAAATGTAAACAGTCAGTTACAAATTAGGCATTTACAGTGTAAACTGGAAAAAAATTAGCAAAGGGATTGCACAAACATTAGTGGGCATGGGGAAAGGCTGCTTGTAGAAGACAAAGGTTTACCTAAGACTTGAAGGAAACCAGGGAAGTCAGGCGAGCCAGATGAAGAGTGAGAGCATTCCAGGCCTGGGGGACACACAGGGAAAAGGCACTCTTAAGTCAAGAGATGGAGTTTTCCTATCAAGGAACAGCAAGGAGGCCAACATCACTGGATCACAGAATGTGATGTGGGATGTGTGTGTGGAGGCAGGGGTATGTTGGAGTAGGTGTGCAATTGGGCAACAGGTTTGGAGAGCTTTATAAAGCAAAGAGAGGATTTTATATTTGATTTGGGGGGCGGAGGGGGAGAAAGTACAGCAAGAATTCATTAAACAGGAGATGACATGGCCAGACCTGAGCTTTAGGAAGATGAGTTTGATAGCTGAGTGGAGACTGGACCAGAGTGAGGAGAGATTTGAGGCAGGGGGATCACACAACAGCCGATGGTAGCAGTCCAGGTGTGAGTCAGCAAGGCTCTGCATCAATATGGTAGCAGTATCAAAAGAAGGAAACAGCAAGCGAGAGAGATGCCACAAAGGTAAAATCAATGGGAGCTGACATAGGGTATAACATCTCTGTTATAAGGCTCGATGGATGGTACTCTTTTTAGAAATATGGAAGTTCAGAAGAGGGGATGGTTGGTGGGGAAAGAGAATGAATTCCATTTTGGACATGTGGAGTTTTAGATGTTCAAGTTGTCCTTTAGGCAATGGGAGATGTGAGACTAGAAGTGAGAAGAATCTGCTGGTCTATGAACCCCTTTTCACAATAACGTTTTTAAATGCAAAAATATGTAGAATTTACCAATGAAACAATTAAATATTAAGAAAAAGTTCATGAAATTGATGTGAAGAAACCTGTTGTAGAGGAAATCCAAGTTGATAGTCAGACTGGTAACCAACAACACAAGTGTCAATATAACATTTAAACCAATTTGGAAACAGAATCCTTCCACAAGCTGGTTCCGACCTACCTTTTCAGCGCTATTTTCCATGACCCTCTGGTCAGAGCCATAACTATGGTAGAGTGAATAGGGCTTTGTAACAGGGAGATGAAATTTAAAGAGTGCTGACACACCTGTACTCCTTCAGGGAGTAGAAAAAAACAGGTTAATACTTAGTTGTTTTTTGTGTTTCTTTTTTCTTTCTTTCTTTCTTTTTTTTTTGGAACTGGTTGATGACTAGATCCAAAGTATGGTGATAGATGGGAGAAAGGAAATCTAGTGGGAGGCAAAAGGATCTGTCCTTGACCCTACTCTGTTCAACATATCTTCTTTAGTGAATTGGATGAAGACCCAGATAAGATGACATTCTTATCAACTCTGACTATGTCACTAAGCTGAAAGAGATAGCTGATGTGTTGAATGATGATTCAAAGATTCAAAGCGACCTTGCCTTGTCAGAACAATGAGTCACAAGATGAAAAGTAATAGGAATAAGTATATCTTCCTGCATCTGAGCTCAAAACATCAGTGACAAAATAGGATGGCTGAGATACACTAGAATTCATGTGAACCATATTGGGGATTTTGGGGCTAGATGGTAAACTCAATAAGTAGAATATAATTGGGAATGAAGGCAGAGATCACCCCAATGCACTCTGCCCTGTCTAGACCTCATCTGGAAGGCTGAGGTCAGTTCTGAGTACTGCATTTTCACAATGCCACTTTTTTAGAGTAAGCAAACAGGAAGATTAGCGGGGAGTTGAATCCATACTTTACAAAAATTGGTTGAAGGAAATAATGATTTCTAGAGAAGAGGATGTGATAGGAATCTCTAAAGATTATAAAGGACTGTCATGTGCATGTGGGATTAAAGTACTCTACTTTGCCCCAGAACTAAGAGTTATAGCTAGAAATTGCTGGAAAGCAGGCTTAGGTTGAGCAGAAGTAAAATCTTCCTTACAATTAGAAATTTCCAAAGGGCTGCCCTAGGATTGTAGTTCTAGAGTTAGGACATAGCTTTAATCTAGTTCAATCTCTCAATTTACAGATGATGAAACTGGCATCCAGAAATGCTCATTGATTTGCCTGAAATAACCCAGATCCTCTGGCTCCAAATCCCAAGTTCTTTCCACTCTTCCATATAGCTTCCATGTAGTAAATTTCCCACTTATTACTACTTAGATCTTTAAGGGCAGCTAGGTGGTGAAGTAGATAGAATGCTAGATCTGAAGTCAGGAAGACTGTGTGTGATCCTCCTGGGCAAGTCACTTAATTCTGATTACCTCAGTTTCTTCACCTGTAAAATGAGCTAAAGACAGAAATGGTAAACTAGTATATTTGCCAAGAAAACCCCAAATGGGATCCCCCAAAGTCAGACATAACTGAAAAATGACTGAACAACAAAAACAACACTGTTCAGAGCTGCTAGAAAAGGGATTCCTACCCAGGAATGATTAGGACTAGATGGTTTGTGAGGCTCCTTCCAACTCTGAGAAGATGGTATTTAGTTGGGGTTCTTAGCTGCAAATTAAAAACAACAGCCCTTACTGATGTATCCCCCTTTATACAAGGTGTTCAGTGTTGGGGATCATTTGGTATTCCCATGTGGAGAACAGTCATGCAATGAGTCAATGAGGAAGACATGAATGGAAACTGACAGGAAATGAAAAATAATTTACTAATAGATTTCTCCCAGGTACAGTTGATCTCAACCATTAGTTTTTCACTGGGGAAACCAGATCCAATCAAAGTAAAACCAGTCCATCAATAAGTCATTCAACAAGCCATGATTAAGTGCCTACCACATGAACCAAGCATTTTGGGGTATCTAGTTGGATTCCCAGTCTTCCATTAGCCCTTTCAGAGCTCTGTAGCATGAATGAATTCTTTTGTTATCTAGGAGTTATCATTTACTTTTGAGTTGGGATTTTGTGTTTGGGGGGACTTTATTGTCTAATGGGTACTGATCAGGTTGGCAGTATGATCTGTCTTAGAATGAATACTAAATATCAGTTCCAAAGCAGAAGAGTGGTAAGAGCTAAGCAATTAGGGTTAAGTGACTTGCCAAGATCCTACAGCTAGGAAGTGTCTGAAGTCGAATTTGAACCCAGGATCTCCCATCTCCATGTCTGGCTCTCTATTCACTAAGACACTTAGCTTCCCCTATGTGATATAGTGTTAACAGTACTGGATGTGACAGAAGGTCTCAGGCTGTTTTTGACTTCAACTGGCTTTAAAACCTAGGCCAATTATTTCACCCTTCTCGTTCCATCTGTAAAATGAGGGCATTTAACTAAAAGAGAGCTGGATTTGGAGTTAGGTGACTTGGGCTCAAATTCTGGTTCTGTGTTTTACTACCTATGTGACCTTGGATAAGTCATCTAACTCCCCTAGGACTCTGTTTCCTTAAATGTTAAATGAGGGAGTTGGATAAGTTCTCATCCTTTTTTGTGTGGTTTGGGCCCCCTCGAAAGGAGTCTGGTGAAGTCTATGGACTCCTTCTTAGAACAATGCTCTTAAGTACATAAAATAAAATATATATGATTGCAAAGAAAACTGATTATGCTGAAATAGTTATCAAATTTGAAAAAACCTCAGTGATTTCTTGACTAGAAGCAATGGGGTATTTCTGTAATTCCTCCTTCTGGAAAGGCTGAGACAGGTGGACTGCTTGAGCTCAGGAGTTCTGGGTTGAAGAGGGCTCAAGCTGAATGGGTGTCTATACTAAGCTTGGTACCAATGATGAGCTCCCACAATCTATCTAAGGAAGGGATGAGAATGACTTTTGTGCTTTCAGTCTGGATAAGAGTGGTAGATGTGGGGGCAGCTGGGTAGCTCAGTGGATTGAGAACTAGCCCTAGAGACGGGAGGTCCTAGGTTCAAATCTGGCCTCAGACACTTCCCAATTGTGTGGCCCTGGGCAAGTCACTTGACCCCCATTGCTTAGCCCTTACCACTCTTCTGCCTTGGAGCCAATACACAGTATTGACTCCAAGATGGAAGGTAAAGGTTTAAAAAAAAAAGAGTGGTAGAAGTGATCTAAAACAAAAGTTCATGACTCCCAGATTAAGAATCTTTTCTCCAAATTCCTTTCTTGTTCTAAATTTCTGTGCTGTAGTCTGTATTTTTGGAGGAGGGTGGGTGGGTCCTTTGGGTCCAATGTGACTGAATAGTATGACTGAAATGCTGTCTTTGAACGATTCAGATATACAGCAGAGTGATTTGGGTCTAATTGGTGATTTTTTAAATGTCTCATTTTAAAATGTAAACTTTTTATGATTTTTAAAAATGATTTTAAAATGTCTCATCAGACATTTTAAGAAGGATGTTGTAAAACTGGAAATTTCCATATGGAAGGTCTCCAGGACAATGGAGGACCTAAAAATCATGCCTGAGGAAGACTGACTGAAGTTACTAGGTAGAGTCAAAAAGACAAGTATTTGGAAAACTGGGCTATGGAAGAGATTGGCTGAGAATATCTATGTTTCCTCCATCATTTATGGCTACCATGATGGCCACTAGTGTTAAAATTATACAGGATATACTGTCTTTAACTTCATCTAATTCTTGTAACTCTTACCTCTGTGAGCTCAATTTCTATGTATAGAGGCAGGACTTCTTTTGCATAATGAATGTGCTGATGAGGCTCAAATCAATTAAGACAATATTTTCCCCAGTGACTTACATTATAACTTCAGAATTGCTGTGTCCTCAGATGACAGTGGTTCTTAGTACATTAGATTTAAACCCTTCCCACTCCCCTCCACGTCAAGTTAATGATCTGTAAATACATAAATATATTAGAGAGCTGCTATTTGGTAAGAATACAAATGCTTTTTTAATATGATTAATTCATATTTTAGCTTCTTAAAGCAGTAGTCTCTGTGTGAAAAATGGGTTTCTAGTGTGGCTCTGTTGGAGGCAGGAGGATGGACTAAATGATCTTTTAATTAAGTCAAATGAAATCATCCAATATTTTCAGGCGTGTAGTAGACATGAGGTGATTGGAACTTGGGTTGTGATTGTATGAAATGGAAAAAAGTGGTATTTATGAGAGATTTCATAAAGGTAGAAAAGATCAAATTTGGCAATGGATTCGTTATATGGGTGAGAGAGAGTGAGAAGCCAAGAATGACACTGATGTTGAGAGCCTGACTAGCTCCTGAGTAATGGGGAACTTGGAACGAGAGGAATTTTGGTGTATAAGTAGGGGAGAAAAGGAATACTATTTTGGACATGTTGAGTTCAAGTAACCTCTAGATTATCCAATTTGAGATGTCCAAATGGTACAGAACAGTATATCAGGAAAAATAAGGAAACTGAGGCAAACAGCAGTTAAGTATAAGTATCTGAGATCAAATTTGAACTTGGGTCTCCCTGACTCCAGGCTTGATGTTCTATCCATTTATTGAGGAAGATTCAGAAAGAGAAAGTGAATAAGTGTCAAAGGTTGTAGAGAAGTCAAGAAGAGTCAGAAAAAAAAGGTTATTCGATTTGTTCATTAAGATGGAGAATTTCAGTTCAATGATGATCAAAGGCTAGATTGCAGAGGGTTTACAATTCAGTGAGAAAAGAGGAAGTAGGTAGGGCCAGAAGATGGAAAGTGTGACAGAGGAAGGGGTTTGAAATGAAAGGAAATTTTTTTATTGTGCAGTAGGCATTCTGAAGGACACAGGAGAAGTGGTCCATAGTCCTATTAATCTAAAGTGATGCGATTATGGTTATCATTGAGAAATGAATGCAGGTGGCATATCAGTGGTGGGTGAAATGCCTGCTGAGGGAGAATGCTATTCCACAGCAAAGGTTCTCCTTTAAGGTTCAACCTGGAGGCAGTTAGTGATGCTTTTATCCCTTGAGGTCACTCAGAACAGGCAGGAGCAAATGGAATTATGGGAGCCTATGAGGAAATTTGGATAATTCCTTTGATCTGGGAGCAGAACTAGGGGGCAAGAGGGAGAAGAGATCTTATTCCCAGAGGATTATGGAATGCTGGAGATGGTCCTGGAGGTAGGGTCCAATGGAAAGAGGAGGAGGGTAATCCCTGATTGCTGTATTGGAGAGGGGCTGAAAGGGAAATCAGCACCACAGGAGTAAAAATGGGGTAGGTTCTTGTGTCTCTTGGTGTCATAGCCTGGGGAGCTAGAGAAAAAGGTTTGATAAGTTTATTAGCTAATTAAGTTGTCCTTTAATTTTAGGTTTTTTGGTTTTGTTTTGTTTTTCCTGATGAAAAATGTGAAGTTCCCTAGCTTTGATTACTTGATGAGAAGTATTTTTCTTTCTCTGGATTTATGCTGACTTTTCAAAAGAACATTAACTGAGATATTCATCCTACCTCATCCCTCCCCCATTATAGTCACAACTTTGGAAGATTATCCAAGAGAAAGACCAGAGTCAGGAAATAACAAAGTTAAAGTGAAATCTGAGTCTTAACTAACCACTTCTTACTTTGGCAGTGCAGCCAATGCAAATGTAAATATTTCAGGGGGCCTTCCAAATGTGAGTGGGAGAGCCTGCAAATTATGGGTTAGTTCCTTTTCCTTCCTATCAAGAATGGAAAACTGGCCCCAGCTGAAACACATTTGGCTCAGTAGGTGAATTAATGATAGTTTTAGCATGGGGATCCCCTTCCCCCTTTCCCCCCTTTCCCTGTCTTTAAGGGTTTTTGTTGAAATTTGTAGTTTCACTTGGTTGTTTCACATAGCTAAGGAAACAATAATCAGTGATTGATGGACATTTGGTCCAAACTATTTGGAGTGATAGAAAGGATTGTTGATATACCATTTCCAGGCAGATTTTTTTCATCTTGTGTTTGTGAGGATGGGAGTGGGGTTGGGGGGGATGCACATGTGTGTGCTGTGTTGGTGAAAGCTGTTATTCTCAAATTCCTCTTGCCCAAAGTGACTGATTTCCTTAAAAGTCTCTTCACATGTTGTAAGCAGAGTTTGAGACAAATGGACGACTCTGGATACTTTAAGGGAACAAAGCCACCACCATAGCAGAGCATTTAGGAGACCTTGATTCACTGGGGGGCTCCTGTGCAGAGTCATAAACAGGGAAGGATGATCAAGGCTTTGCTGCAGGGTAGCAGATTTAGGAGGTGCCAGATTTGGAAGAAAATGATCACATTTGCAGTCTTTCAACAGCATAGGAACCATAGAACTTAACATCTAATTGGCAAAAATAATTCGTTAAGATAGGAAGTTACCAGATGATGGAGTGAGTTCTTTCTCTGAGGGCACCTTTGATCCCATTCATCATGGGAAAGTTGGTAGCATTGTTCCAGATGCAAAAATTCCAAGTCAGATCTCGGTACATAGGCTTCATCTGGAAGTCAGTTTCCGTATTAACCCTTACTCATCCAATTACATCTTTATAAGCTACATCACTATTTCTGGTGCCACATTGGTATACATCACTTTGACCACTGCTAATCCATTCACACGATAGTCATTCATTCACTGACAGGACTGGAGGATTCTGAAATGATATTTTATAAATTGTCTCTACCATTCCCTCTTTCACCCTGCATATTTGTCATTACCCAAAGAAGAAAAGCACCAACTCTTTAATATTAATGACTCAACTTTATGTTTTTTTTTCTATTTTGTGTCTAGTCCAGCAAATGAGTATCTATTGAGCACTTTTATGGCAGACACTGTACTATGTGCTGGGGGATACCAAGAAAGGTAAAAGATTGTTCTTGCTCTCAAGGAGATCACGGTCTAATGGGGAAGAAAAAATGCAAATAACTCCATACAAAGAAGAAATAAAGAGGACAAATTGGAGGTCATCTCAGAAGGAAGGATATCAAGATGAAGGAAGACTGAAAAAGGCTTCTGTAGATGGTGGATTTTTAGCTGAGACTTGAATCGTATGTCCACATGGATCCATGAACTCCTTTATTTGCCCCCTGAAGATTGCCATCAGAGAAGTAAATTCCAGGTGGTTTTAGAGTATCTAAATTTGATCCCAGGGACAAAAGGTTCCTGTATTAAACTCTTATCTAGTATTTGAAAACTCTTCCTCATAGACTTTTGGAGAACAGATGCCATTCATTCTCATTGACCTTTGCCCTACTGATCATAATCTTCTTCTCAGACAGAAAGCACTGCAGATTAGAACAAGTCAGAAATTTTAATAAGTGATTTCAGAGGCAATACACGTTACATCTGGAGGACTCTCCCCGCAGGGCATCAAGGGCAATTTTATTAAGGACACATCAGGACTGTGCTTTTCTATACTATGGAAAACCCAAAGGTATAGGATGGCTAAAATAACAAATTGATTTGGTGTGCATAATGCTGTAAGATAAAACTCCTCTGCCTTAAATATAGTAAATCAGTCTCTGCCTCCAAACGAAGGAAGGTCAGGAAGCCCGGATCTGGTTGGAATGTTAGTGAACAGTTTTATAGTTAATTGAAAGTTAAGATGAATGGAGGTTGACTATATATACTGAGCATTGCTTACCAATTAAGAAACATATCTGATACAATGCCAACACATTAAAATAATGCTGATCATAATTTAATCTTATGGAGAGTACATTAGATGCCTCAAGGCCATTATTAAGAATATTAATTATTACATAATACTGTATATGTAGAAAATTTAGGTGCCTGGGATTCATTTTTACTAACAATATAATACATTATTACAATATTAATCGATATTATATTTTTTGGGGGTGGGATCATTCTCTGGGATGTTGCTTAGTCATTTCCCCCTATTTCATGTAAAAATAGTTGTGCTTTTGTTTTGTTTTAGGATATTAGGAACTTTTATTACCAGAAGCTTCTGCAAATGTTACAAGTTATGGAATTAAAGCATTAGAAAAGGTAGCCTCAGGCATATTTAGAGGTATTTGAGCCCTTATAGAAATAGCACTGATTAATATGCTCCTAAGGATTCCACTGGGGCTCATGGGAAGGTTCTGAGTCAGAGGCTAAGAGTGAGAAAGGAAGACCTGACCAAAGAACATTGTGAAATCCAGCAATGCCCTGTGTGAAGATCACAGACAGATGCCATCTCCATAAGGATCCCTGAAAGTTCCCAAAGAGGGCTAAGAGCAAGGATTTGGATTGATTTATTACAGAGAGGATTGCTTGTAAAAAAATCCAGTTTTTATCTATATGACACCATAAATAATAATTCAGACATTTTAGTGAAAAGAAAAAACACCCAAACTTGAAAAACTGACATATACTGTTTGGATAAATTTAAATAGCTGGGAGAAAATTTAGCTTTTCAAATTAATATTGGTATAGTGTAGACAAAAAGATTCATATTAATGTGTTTGTTTTCATCGTGGAAAAGTCAAATTCATCAATTTGAGGAGTTCATCCTTGGTAAGAAGGAATTTGGGGCATTGTGTGGACCAAATGCTTGGAAAGTCTTTTGATAGGAACTTGGAAGAAGTAGATGCTTTAGAGTTCTCTTACTGTGCTAAGAAGTATCAAATGCTCATCTCTTAAGGGGATATGATATATTAGGCAATGGGTGAGTGCTGTTGATAAGAGTCAATGAACAAGCTTCAAGAGAAAGAACCCTTCTGAGGAAAGGGAGTCTGATTCAAGCTATGATCTGAGAGAGAAAATTGAATCCTGTGCTGGGTCAAGCCAGAGTTCACAGGGTAAACAAATCCAAGGGGCTAGGCAGGAAATTAGAAGGAAATTCCCAGTAGCAGTCCCAAACTGGGGAAATCAACATGGCGTCATGAAGCCCACACTACAAAAGGGAGCTATTGGCTAATCTCACGCAACCTGGGTTTAATTCCTATCCCTGACATTTATTAGAACTGTGCACTTTTGGATACAACATTTCCTCTTGCTCCAATTCAGTTTCTTTATCTGAAAAATGAGGACATTGGACAAGAATGTTTCTAAGCACCAATAATTAATGAATGCATAACTTCATTATGCATTAGATAATTTTTCTCTTAGCCATTTGGCTAAAGGCATCATTTTTTCACAGAGACCACATGTAACCCTTGCATGCTCCTAGCTTCACTGGGCCAGCATTGTGGTGAACATTGATAGTTGTGATATGTTAGTTTATTTTAGTTCCTTGGTGTTTCATTCTTCTTGAGTTCCCACAGGCATTTTTTGAGTCATTTCTATAGCAATTTGTTCTAGTGAAGTTGAAGGCCTACTGACTTCTGTGGCTTCCTTGAAGTCCCAACTAAAATCCTATCTTTTACTGGAGGTCTTCACCAACACCTTTTAATTTAAGTGCCTTCTCTCTATTGATTATCTCCAGTTCATCCTGTATATGGCTTGCTGGTACATCGTTGTTTGCATGTTGTCTTCCCTGTTAGACTATAAGTTCCTTGAGGGCAGGGACTGTCATTTGTCTCTTTTGTATCACCAGTGTTTAGCACAATGCCTGGCACATAGTAGCTACTTAATAAATGTTGACATTGATTGCCTGCTCATTCCTTGGCTGCTTTGTATTGCCCACTATAATTTATTAATGCTCATCTTCTTGTGAACTCATCTAATGAACAGACTTAAAGAAATCTATGACAAGCTGAAATCCTTCAATGAATATCTATTTTTGGACATAGCCAATACAGGAATCTCACTAGGCATATTCATTAAAAAGGTTTTACTTCTTGTTTTAAGTTTTAGGAAGGAGATAGAAAAAGTAGATGTTAGCTCATAAAATTTAAAACAAAAAACTTTTTTAAGTTAAAAAAGAAAAAAGATCAAATACAATGAGCTCATAGACAAAACAAAAACATTTACTGATAAAAATGGAAGGGGGCAGCTGGGTAGCTCAGTGGATTAAGAGCCAGTCCTAGAGACGGGAGGTCCTAGGTTCAAATCTGGCCTCAGCCACTTCCTAGCTGTGTGACCCTGGGCAAGTCACTTGACCCCCATTGCCTAGCCCTTACCACTCTTCTGCCTTGGAGCCAATACACAGTATTGACTCCAAGATGGAAGGTAAGGGTTTAATAAAAAAAAATGGAAAATGAAATAATCACAGTGAAGTATTCCGACATCTAAAAGGTCAACTGGGGACATGTATAATACTCCATTCTAATTGTACCCATTTGGATGTGAGAAAATTGGGACACTAATACATTGTTGGTGGAATTGTGAACTGATTCAACTATTCTAGAAAAAATTGGAACTGTACACAGAGGGCTATAAAACTGTGTATATACCCTTTAGGCATGTATCCCAAAGAGATTTTTAAAAAGAGTGTGTGTGTGTGTGTGTGGAAGACCTATTTACACAAAAATATTTATAGCAGCTCTTTTTGTGGCATCAAATAATTGGAAAGTGAGGGGATAGCCATCAACTGAGGAATGGCTAAACAAGTTATGGTATATGATTATGATTTAAGAAATGATGAGAAAGAGAATTTGAAAAAAATCCCAGAAAGACTTTAAAAATTTTGAGTTCCAATTTTCTCCCTCCCTCCCCTCTCTTTCTTCCTCCCCAAGATGGTAAGAAACTTAATCTAGGTTATACATGTGCAGTTATGCAAAACATATTTCCATATCTGTCATGTTGTGGAAGAAGACACATTTTTAAATAATGACAAAAATAATGTGGAAAATAGTATGCTTCTATCTGTATTCTGATTCCATCAGTTCTTTGTCTGTAAAGGGATTTTTCATCATGAGTCCTTTGGAACTGGCTTTGGATCATTGTATTTATCAGAGAAGCCAAGTCTTTCACAGTTGATTATCATTACAATATTACTGTTACTGTGTATAATGTTCTCCTGATTCTGTTCACTTCACTGTGCATCTGTGAGCAACAGTAGAATCATTCTGAAGGAGGTAGAGACCTGGAAGATCCCTGAGTTCAGCCTCCTTGTTTTATGGATGAGGAAACAACAACTAGAGGAGTTGAAAATAGTAGACATTTATATATCCCATTATTTACATTATTTAATAGAAGGACAACAACTCTGTGAGGGAGGAACTATGGTATTATTATACACATTTTACAAGTGAGGCAACTGAATCTCAGAGAAACTTGCCCAAGGCAACACAGCTAAGTGTTAGATATGAAATTCACTCCCAGATTTCCTTGGTTATTAGTCAGTGTTAGAAACATCCTTTTGCTTGTAGTTGCATGGCTGCTTAATTAGAGAATCAAGATTAGAACTCAGGTCTTCTGACTTATAGATCAGTCCCTTTTCTATTACCCATGCATTGATTCATGCTGCCCTTCAGGTCGGCATATAACAAATGCCAATACAATTGGACAATTTTTTGGAATATTTAAAAAACAGGCAAAGTTAGGTTTGCCTTTATTTTAATATTTAAAATAAAGAAACAAGCCTGACAGGGTAAAGAGTGCAGGCAGCCAGTCTTCTCCTTTAGGACCTGTTGGCTGTTTTTTCAATCACATAGCTCTATGATGACATATTTTCTGCTTCTTCATATGCACCATTCTTCATTTTCACTGATTAGTTATCCAAAGGATGGATGAGCTACTTAAGAATGTCACAGAAGTGATAAATTAGAGCAAGCTTTGGCTATGAATCTTTCTTTCTTGGCTATTTATATATATGACTGTCTCACCTCCATTTCTGGCTATATACTTCATGGATGATTTTTTTAAAAGCTATTTCTTGCCCTAAAGACATTGTTGATAATATGTTACCACCTATTTATACTCATTACTCACTTTTCCACTGTTCTCTGTGTCACCCACAATTTAGGTTTTTCAGTGACCATGGCATTCAATGATTTATAGCCAGATCACTCTAATAGGAGATGACTGAAAAGATAGGGTTTTATGACATAGATTCTTGGAAAATACTGACAAATGTATTCTCTCCTCTTCTATTTAATTCTGGAAATGGTTCATTATGTAGCTTTCCTATCATTGTGGCTAGTACCACTATCCCCTCCATTTACCCAAGCTCCATCTAAGGGTCATCCTTGACTCTTTACTCTCTCTCAACCCCACCGTCCAATCCTTTGCCAATTCCTGTCAATTTCCCCTTTATAACATTTCTCTTATGTCTCCTTCTCTCCTCTCATACTGTCAACATCCTGGCTGAGGCTCTCATACCTAGACTTGTACAATATCTGCCTTACTCTTCCCACTACAGTCCATTCTCTCTGTTCATCTGTTAACTTGATCTCCCCAAAGCATACAAGGATGCCAACCTCTCCACTGCCTATTCGATAAACTCCATAGGCAACCTATCATCTGCAGGATCAAACAGAAAATACACTGGCTTATAAAGCCCTCCATAACCTGGCCCCCTTTTATCTTGCAGTATTATTACATCTTATTTACTCCACAAATTCTGTGATCAATAATCTCTTTGCTTTATCTTGAACATGACACTCCATCTCCTGACTCCAGGAATTTTCATTATCTGTCCCCAATGCCTGGAACTCTCTTCCTTCTCATCTATGTCTCATGGTTTCTATGTCTTTCTTTAAGTCTTAAAGAAAACCCTACCATCTACAAAAAACCTTTCTTAGTCTTCCTTAATGCTATGGTCTTCCCATTGAAATTATCTCCAATTGATTCTCCTTGTTACTTGTTTGTACAGTTGTAGCACATAACATATTCTTAATAAATGCTAACTGATCATCTGACTGACAAACATTCCTATAATCCAGACAATTAACTTTTTGAATGGCTTAGTTTTTTCTCTGGAAATTCCTAGGCAATGCAAGAGCTCTGGATCTCACTGAGAAGGCCATGTAGTGTTTTGGGACCTGATTCAATCAGTACAATGTCATCCAGATTATAATTTAAGAACTTTGCCAGTTATAGGAAATCCCTTTTCCAATTGGATTTAGTCAAAGGCACGCTCCATGACAATCATAAAGAACTTTGGTGAGTGTGTCTCTGCTTTTGTCATTAATCAGGCAACCTGCTCCATTTTTGGATATCTGCAAACTGTTGGGATGTTCTTTCTTAGAGTGAGTACAAAGGCAAGGTTTATGGAACAAAGTTGTTTCTCTGGTTATATATGGAAGGAATTTTGTATGGGTTGACATATATAGGAGAAACACTTTGTTGGAGAGAAGAATTAAAGACTGCCTGTAAATCTGAGTAATCACATTGATTTTTTTTGTAGTCAATAAACACTGCAATATAGTATTTTTTACTTTTAAGTCTACTTTATGACTGTGAAGTTGTGGTCTATTGTTGAGAATCATCTGTGAAATTTTTTCTCACATTCTCCTTGAGGATAGCTTTAATCCCTAATCAAAAAATTCTCATATTTTCAGGTAGGTTGTACAGTGATTAGAATGCTAGTTTCAGGAAGACCTGAGTTCAAATCTGACCTCAAACACACATATGACTTTGGGTGAGTCACTTAATCTCTTTTTGCCTCAGATTATTTTTTAGTAAACTAGAGATAATAACACCCACCTTTCAGGGTTTCCATGGAGATTGAATAAGATCATATTTGTAAAGCATTTAGCCTAGTCCCTTATACATAGTTGTCATTTGTCCTTTGTTTTTGAAGAAGACCAATGACATCACAGAGTGATACTGACTTGCATGTGAATTGGATTTAACTGAAGTAGAGTTTCACAAAATCCTCTCTCTCTCTCTAGAGTAGTAGTAGTCCAGTGGCAAGACAAAAAGTCAAGACAACTGGTGATGGCCTGGGATGTACTCTGGCATCTTTGACATCTGACCAAGCTCTAAGTGCCTCTCAGAGCCTGTTTCAGCTTTCTTCATGACTCTTGGAACAAATTGTTCTCATTCACCCATTCTATAGGAGAAGTCATCACATGTTTCTGGTGGACATCCCCCTAACTCACTGACTAGTGGATATATTGTAGGTGCTATATAAATACTAGCAATTATTAGATATCAGAAACACAATCAATGTCAACCAAGGGAGACACAAAACTGGAAAGCATCAACTTACCAAAAGTATATACTGTAATGGAGGCCATTCTCTGAAGATTACAAATGGAAATGGGGATTCCCAATAAGTTATAGGATCCTGGATCTAGAGCTGATAGGGACATCAGAGTCCAACTCCTTCATTTTAAAGATGTTGAAACTGAAATTCATGAACATTAAGTGACTGATCCTAGGTGACTCATGCAATGAGAATCTGAAGTGGGATATGAACTCAAGACCTCTTGAATTTCATCCTTTAATGATTTTTTTATGTTGATATTGCATTGATGGCAACAAACTTTGATATATACTAAGAGGTCTTTTCTTTTTTTTTACTAGAATGATCTTTATTAATTTTCAGATGGATACCATATGATAATAAATTCATGACTGAGCTCTTTGATGGGTAAGTTTAACATAATTTTTCAAAGAATAGAGCTCAATATGCAGAAAAATCCATTATGAAACATCTTTCTCTACAATAACATATTTTCTATGCATTTAATGATATATGATACAATCTCAAAAATCTATCTAGTGAATCTTATCAGGAGCAGAAAGAGGGACTTATCCTTGGGGCTCTACAACAATGTTATAATGAGCTCAGCTTGAATTTAAAATAACTTGCTTAAGTTTGGAATATCAGAATTGCCAAAGGGTCAAAACTGCAAAAGATACTAGGTGATGTCGAGGGTAGGGGTAAAGGAAATGGAGAGGCTTGCTAGATTATTTGAGGAGCTTTTTATATCTCGTTCATAAGAACAGCAGTAATTAGCAGCACAAGAAAAAGGGGAACATATATGAAGCCAGAAATCATCAGAGACTATGTATGTATACTTCTTTCTAGGGTTCTATTCCAATGGTGCTATCAGGGGAATAACCAGAGAAGAAACATGGTGGTATAATAGATGGGATGCTAGACCTAGAGTCAAGAGTATTAATCTTTCCTCCAGTGTGACAATCTCTTTGAACCTCAGTTTCCTTACTTGTAAAATGGATACAATACTCTTTATATCACCGTTTATCATTGGGCACTCCCATAATGTGGCTATGTGGTGGTGCCACTGGCTCCTCTGACTGGCTAGCAGAGAGCCTTGTGACAAGAGAGACCACGTATGTGACTCGATCTGTCTTCAAAATCATTATAAGCTGTTCTACTGGCATGATTGGTGGGGGCCTAGCTCTCTTCATACTGTGATAAAATATCAGAGCTAGGCTTCAGTTGATTTTATGTCAAGACCATAACTTATGGTTGTTGTTGTTGTCATTCTGTTGCTATTATTGTTGCTGTGGTGGTGGTTCTTTTTGCTATGATGAAAGAGAAGGAAAAGGAGAAGGAGAAGGAAGAGGAGGAGGAGTAGAAGAAGAAGAAGAAAAAGAAGAAAGAGAGAAAGAAAAAAAAGAGAGAAAGAGAGAAAGAAGGAAAGAAAGAAAAAGAGAGAGAAAAGGAAATAAAAAAGAAAGAAAGGAAGGAAGAAAGAAAGAATAGAAAGAGAGAGAAAAGATTCACCCCAATGCAAGACTAGGAGAATTCAGAGAATTCTGTTTTTTTTTAATCCAATTAACACCAATGTGTTAACTGTGTGCCTAACAGTGATATTGTAGTGCTTATAGAACTTTTAACAGTGGCTCTCAAATGAAAAAAAAAAAACTTCAGGAAAAAATAAACTACGACTGGAATCACTCATCCTTACATGGTATTTAGGAAGGGGAATGCTCCAAAGTACTTTTCTCATGCCAATCCTGTGAAGTAGTTAGGTGACTATTGAAACCATTTTAAAGTTGAGGAAACAGGCTCAATGAAGGAAAGTGGCTTATATGAGGTCACACAGATAGTAAATTAGGGAGCCACAGATGGAATCTAGGTCCTCTTGGTTCTAAATCCAGTGTTCTTCCCAATACAACATGATATTCCCCTTTGGAAGGCTCATAGGGACTTTAATTGCAATGGGTGATAGTGGTATAAGGACCAGATAAGCTCTAGAGCTAATCCACTTTCAGCCATTTCCAGTGGTACTTTGTGTGTGTGTGTGTGTGTGTGTGTGTGTGTGTGTGTGTGTGTGTGTGTGTCGGGGTAGGGAATATTTGCAATACTGACTGACCATTTTGCAAAACTCCTTTTAATTCCCATCATCATATAAATGAGGGAGATACTTAGAACAGTCATTTCATTTAATCCCCATCATTTCCTTGATGAATTGTGCAAAAAGACTTCCTTCCCATATTCCTCTCCTTGAGAAGCTATGTGCTCTGTGTCTGGGTGTCTCTATTCTCTGACCCTCTCAGAATCTCCATGGAGTCTTTCTCATCAAAGAGCAAAATGAATAGAAATCCCACAGAGATGGGAGAAAACAACCTCTTCTTTTGTACCTCTTCACCAGGGAGTGAACTGGGGAAATGATTCTTGGACTCAATTCTCCTTAGATGTGCCTCTAAGGACTTAACAAAACATCAGAAGTTGAATTTCTAGGAGCATAATTGGCACTGCTGACAGGAATCAAATTTATAACACCAGGAAAGTCTGGTTTTAATTCCTGCCGCCTTCCTGGGATAGTGGGTGGCTTTAGTTAATAAAGCTGATCTCTCACCTTTGGAATCAGATTGAGCTCCCAAGTTGGAACATGCCTGAATTTAATTTGGAAATGCCCATGTATGCTGGGTATCTCCTCTCCAGGGACAACTGAGATTGGGAGTGTGTTCTGAAGTACAAAATCTCAGCCACAGAGGAAAGAGCCCCACCATATTACAGACTTCCCAAGATAAAAAGACATTAAATTGCAGAGACTAGACAATTAAGGTCAATGGGATGGGCCCACAAGGAAGGAGAAGTTAAGACAGGGAGTGAGTTATGTGTTATGTTAAAAAGAAAAAAATATATATGTATATAGTGTTAATATGATCCGAGCATTTTTATCTTTTCACTTAGGCTTTCGATCTACACATCCAAGAATTAACCCCAAACTGTCATCTAAAATTAGCCTGATAGCTAACCTGCTGTGAGAGGCAATTTCAAACCCCTTCATGTTTCTCAGTCTCCCTATTACCTAAAGATGATTTAAAAGGAAGGTACTTCAAAGGAATGTTTAAAAATTTTTAATTAAAATTGTTTAAAATAATATTTTATTTTTTCCCTCAATTCCATGAAAAAACAATTTTAACCTTCAGTTTTTTTAAAAGTTTGAGCCAATTTCTTTCTCTCTCTTCTCCCTGAGACAATAAGCAATCTGATAGAGATTTTATATGTATAAATGTGTAAAACATCTTTCCATATTAGTCCTTTTGTGAAAGAGGACTTGAACAAACAAAAGAAAAGTGAATTTAAAAAGTGAAATATATTATCTCTCCATCTGTATCCAAATTCTTTCAGTTCTTTCTCTGAAGGTGGATGGTGTTTTTGATCATGAATCCTTGAGTACTGTCTTGAATTACTGTATTGCTAAGATTAGCTAAATCATTCACAAATGTTCATCATAATATTGCTGTTAACTATGTACAATGTTCTCCGAGTTCTGCTCACTTCACTTTGCATCAGTTAATGTAGGTCTTTCCAGGTCTTTCTTAAATCATCCTGTTTATCATTCTTTATAGCCAAATAATATTCTATCACCATCATATACCACAAATTGTTCAGCCATTCCCCAATTGCGGGACATTCCTTTAGTTTCCAATTCTTTGGTAGTACAAAAAGAACTACTGTAAATATTTTTCAACCAATAGTTCCTTTTCCTTTTTAAACATCTCTTTGGGGTACAGATCTAATAGTGGAATTGCTGGTTCAAAGGGCATACACAGTTTTAGAGCCCTTTGGAAAGAGTCCTAAATTATAATGGTTGGGTCAGTTGTCCCATTTTCTCCTAAGGTCATGTTTTTAGAAAACTATCAACTCTCTATGTGACATGGGCCATAATGGAAATATGGTATTGTTCTAATATAAATTCAGAAAGAATGAAGCCCCTTGGAATAAAAAAAAACAATAACTAGAAAGAGGGCAGAATTTGAAGTATTTGAGCCTGTCCTTAGATTCATTCAAATCCATCTAATGTGTACAAGACACATAGCTTCCTTCTGATTAATATCCAAAAAAGAAAAAGGGGTAGACCTGGCTTTCAATCTGTTAATGAAAAAAGGCAAAGGCAGAAATAATAATAATTTAAAGTTGAATGTAGTAAGTTCAGAGAAAGGTATAGTAATATGAGTATCCAGAGTATATCCCAGCTAGAGAAATCAGGGAAGACTCTGTGGAGAAGGTGCTTTGAAGCAAGAATATGATTTTACTTTTCCTAGAATAACAAGATAAGGAATTTGTCTTTTTTCTAATCATAAAATGGGGAGTCACGGAATGTTTTTGAGCATGTAACATAATCAGATCTGTACATTAGAAAGACAAATGTGTTCTGGAGTGAGGAGAAACTGGAAGCCAGAGGACCAGTGAGGAGGCTATCATAATAGTAAAAATCAGGAAGGCAATGAACAATGGAGCTCTCTCTTTTTTTTTTTAAAGGACAAAGAATCTTAGTTCTTGGCCTTATCCTTTGATAAGATAAGTGCTTCAGGTTCATTAAAAAAAAAGGTCTAGGTCATGCTAGACAAATATATAAAAAGAGAACAAAAAATCAGCTATTTAAATTCTATATTACTAAAATATCTCATTTTTTAAAACCCTTAAATGTGATTTGTGGGTTTTATAATTCATCTGCCGTCTTGGAGAAAATAGAGATCAATAAAAGTTTATAAGTGAGTATATAAATCTTCTGTAATTTTAAATGTATTGCAATAAAATTGGGTTCAGAGTTAGAAATTGTAGGGAGAAATAATCTAAGAGAAAAATATGACTTAATTCAGGGAGCTTAAAAAGAATATGTTGCTAAAATATTTTCCTGGGTAAAAACCGTGCATTTATCTACATTGGACAGTGTGTGATATATCACTTTACTCCCGAGAAAGGCCAATAATTCATAGAGCTAAGTAGTGTCTAAGAAAGACCAAAGAGGGATGGATGGTTCTCTGATCTATGATATGGGTTATGCTTTTGCTCTGTTGACAGCAAGGGAGAGTGATGGAGAAGATAGCCCATACTGAAAATATAAGACACACATGGTACTTATGTAAACTTAGACAAAGATATGATTTCCAAATATGGGTTCCTTAATATTCTTTTTCATGAATTCATCATTAGGGATTTTTGTCTCTAGTCAACATCATCTGGGTCTTATCAAACTGTGAAGAGTTACAGTATGGCAAATTGGAGAAGAATTTGGTAGGAATGTCATTTAGTACAGTGCTTCTTGGCTATTCTTTATGGAATAAGCAATGACTTCATAGAGGCTCCTGTGTTCTCTTTTTCATGGATGACTCCATTTTGGTTGTTTTTAGAATCTCATCTAGATATGAAAGCATTACCACCATATTGAAATGATATAATTTGAAATGCTTAGTGATGTATACTTGGAGTATACTGGACAAAAACCAGACTCTCTGACTGAATTCAATTCAAGGATAGTGATTACATATCGTTGGATCTTGAGCGTAAGCACTAAAAAAAATATAAATCTGGTGGCTATATAGTTCTCTGTTTCTATTAATCAACCAAATGTTAGTATAGGTGAAATAGAGCACTGATCATTGGAGTCAGGAGACCTCTGTCCATCCCTGGACCCACCAATCAGTCAATAAGCATTTAGTCCCAACTAAAATCCTACTTTCTGCAGAAAATCTCCCTAACCCTAACCCCTAACTCCTCTCAATTCCAGTGTGTTGCTTCTGTTAATTATTTCCTACTTATCTAGTTTGTAGCTTTTTTCATATATATTTCATATATATATATATATATATATATATATATATATATATTGCATGTAGTCCTCTACATTAGAGTGTAAGCTCCTTGAAGGCAGGGACTATCTTTTGTCTCTTTTTCTATCCCCAGTGCTTAACACAGTGCTCAATGCTGGATGCTTAATAAATCTTTATTGTTCTATTGACTCTTGTCCTTGTGTCAAGTGCTTGGTACATAAATACATTTAGAAAGACAGTCTTTGCCACCAAGGTGCTTATATTCTAATGGTGGAAGATATCTGGAAAGGAAGTTAGAAAGGCAGGACAGAGAGATGATTGTACCCAGCAGAGGGGCATTGAAATCAGAGTCTGGGAGTAAAGTCAGGAGTAAAGTCTAGAAAACAAGGGGGTGACATGGTCTTCTTCCTTCAAATGTACTTTCTGAAAGGAATTGGTCAATTCAGAGGGAGGGGTGTGTGGGGCTGGAAAACACTATCAATGCATTAAGTACAGGGATGGCATGAGCTTCCACAGTGGAGAAGTTTTCAGAGCATTATTGATAAGTCTAAGAAGAGAATCGGCTTAGAGAGGATTGAAGATCCCTTAGTAGCTATATGACTTTGATCAAAGGACCAAGGGGACTCTATAGCTTTAGTCTCAATTTTTACATATGCAAAATGGGGTCAGAAATTCTTGTGCTACTTACTTTACTATTCTATTTGTTAGGAAAATGCTCTGCATTGCCTGGGAGACTTTAGATAAGTTTAACTTTTTCAGCTCTCAGTTTTCTCAGCTAGAAAATAGACTAGGTGACCTCTAAAGGTCTCATCCAGGTCCAGTTCAATGATCTTATGATCCTGAATATTAAATCATTGTATAAATATGATTTATTATAATGATATGGCTATCTAGCACAAGTATCATTCTTTAAACCTGTCCATTAGGATATTCCATTTCTTGATTTCTCCAATTGTACTGTTACAGTTGGAGTTCTTTTTTTTTCCCCTTTTAAAAATTTGTTTCAGTTATCAATCTTTGATTTTTTTCTTCTTCCTCCCCCAACCCATTCTTTGTTTTAGAAAAAAAATATAAAATTTGTATTTTGCCAACTTTCTGGGTTCTTAAACTTTTTGATATAATGGACCCTTTTTGGCAACCTGATGAAAACTATAGATTCTTTTTCTGAATAAAGTTTTTAAGTGCAAAAAAAAGGACTATAAAAGAAATCATGTTGAAATAAATTTAGAAAAAATATAAAACAAACAAAAAATAAACTCAAGGATCCCAGGGTACAAATTTCTGGCCTATGAAATATCATGGATTGTGGGCATGATCACATGATTCTTCAACATGGCAAATAGAGCAAATCACCAACCCCATAAAGTCTCCACTGGACAACTTTAGTGTTATCCTCATGACATTGACCTAAAGGTACTGCTTTTGGAAAGAAGATTTCCTTTTAAAGCTAGGTTATACTGGGGTCCAAGAATGTGGCATTGTGACCTAGGACATCAGAGTTATATCCCTGGATGTGTCACTGTCCTGGAGTCTTGGTTTGCTCCACTATAAAACTAAGGACTTGGGTAGCTGATCTTGGGTTAAGTCTTTTCTAGTTGTGACAGTCTGTCCTTCTGGCAGCCAGAGAGTTCTTGAGCTGCTGCAATGTTTCTGAACCTTTCTCTGATTCTTCATTTTCCCTTCATCCTCTTCTTGTCTTTCTCTGCAACCTCTTTGAAAAGTTGAGAAAGTCTCTTTTTCCTGTACTATTTTTAGTCAAGTTTTTCTTAAACAACAAGAAGAAAAACCACAAAATCCCCCACTATATCCCCCCTCCCCAACACCCAGCCCCTAAAAGAAACAAAACAACTTCATTTTTCTCTTTTAAGGATTTCTTGTCTTAAATGTTTGACTCCTCATCACTCTGGATGTTTGCCATAGTGAATTTCTCTCCCTTTTGTAAAAGAAATGGAAAGGGGAAAGGGAGGGGGGGAGGGAAGAATTAATGGCTAAATCAATCAAAGAACATTCATTAAGTACATGGAGCCATCAAAAACCACGCTGTTTGACATGGTCCACGTGGAAACCTGGGACTGCAAAGCAGCCCCCAGGAAGGATGGAAACACTCACTGAAACCCCCCTAAGTGACTTTCATTATTAACATCCCCTTATTATTGGAATTGCCATGATTATTCTTCTTAGCCCCAGGAAAAATAGACGAGAGCAACATGCTTGCAGGGTTAATACAGGTGTCCCACTCTGTCCCCCTAGGATATTACTAGGAGAGCCCACTTACAAAATTAAACCTAAGATTTCTTATATATCCACTTAGATAGGACCCTCTTTTCTAGGCATTAAAACTTTTGGCAAATCTGTGCTCTGAATTCTCTAACCTATATCTGGGTCATGTTGATTCTACCCACTGGTCCTGCCCTTAGCAACAATGTTTCATTGACTATCTCCCTAGGCTTACTGTCTGTTGTTAGGTTCTATGGAAATATGCATGTTGAGAATGAAACTGTGTGCCAAGTAGATGTGTGATCATGAGGATATAAAATAAAGCCAGGCCTCAGTCAAGTTGGAGGAGTTTATCCTGTGAAACCTGTGCTATGGGTTGAAGGCAAAAGCTGTGTCCCATCCATCATTTTGCCGACACTTCCACCTCCAAGACCCCATCCCTGTGGGAGGCTGGCCCACCCCATAGCAATTAAGTACCTCCTCTTTTTTCAGACATGGCCAGAAAGGACATTAAAGATCATGAAATCTGCGGGTAGCTAGGTGGTTAAGTGGATAGAGATAGCCAGGCCCTCAGTTCCTGGGTTTGAAAATGGTCTCAGATATTTCCTAGCTCTGTGACCCTGGGCCAGTCATTTAACCTCAGTTGCCTAGCCCTAACTGCTCTTTTGCCTTGGAATCAATACTTAGTATTGGTTCCAAGACAGAAACTAAAGGTTTAATAAAAAAAGAAAAAAGAACATGAAGACTTGATCCCTAGTTTTACAGATGGTTTAAGGGAGACCAGGATACAATATCAAAAAAAGAAATTGTGTCTCTCCTTAAGCAGCTTACCTTCTAATGAGGGAGATAACAGGCTTGTAAAAGGGTAGGTACAATTTTAATCAAAGCAGATTCAAAGTAACTTTGGTGGGATGAAGTAGGGAAAGGCACTAGTACTTTGGGGAAGAGATATGGCCTCATGCAGAAGATAATACTGGAGCTGTCTTGAAGAAAACCAGGATTTCCAAGAGGTGAGTATAAGAGTGAAGAACATTCCAATTCTAGGAGAAAGCTAGTGTAAAGAGACTTTCCATCCTGCTTATACCCACTCTATCTTTCCAATGCTCTTATCTATGGAGACCAATTTTGATTCTGTAATTTATGATTTACAACACTATAATATCATTGAAAAAAATGATGGTGTGAATAAGATAGATTTGGAGAGGAGGAGAATCATTGGAAGTGCTGATCAATTTCCCAAATGCAATAAATATGAATTATGATTATGGTGGTGGTAATGATGAAACTGAGGACAAATCACTTACCCTCTCTAGACCTTAGTTTACTCATCTGTAAAATGTTTTTTTTTTCATTATTAGATGATTCCTAGAATTCTCTATCCATCTTTGAATCACTGGTTCATTTTTCTTATGGTATAGTGGAAAGCCTTATGGATTTGGAACCAGTGAAACTGAGTTCAAATTTTGGCTCTGTCATTTACCATCTTTGTGACCTTTTTGGGGCTTTAATTCCCTCATCTGTAAAATTATCTGTAAAATCTATGATCTAATGATTTTCTTCCATGTTGCACAACTAGTAAATGGCAGTGCTAGGACTAGAATTCATACCCTTTGACTTTCAGTACATTCTCTTTCTAATTCATGGAGATAAACTAGCCTGGGTGAAGTTAGACAGATATCTGGGAGAGGCCATTGCCAAAAACATGTGTGTACAGTCGTTGGAATGGAGCATATCACACAAGTTCCCTGTGATGGGGATGTGCAGTGACCCACGAACTCCCAAGCCACGTATTCACTGAAGCCAGAGAGGCAGCCAACTTGGCCCTGGGTCAGCACCCAATATCCTGATGCTATTAAAATGTAACCAGCTCTCAGACCTGTCGAAGAGGATTTGAGGCTGTTTTGAGGCCAGAGCCATCTGATGAGGCTGTGCCCAGAGCCTTTTAAGCCACAAAAGAGGGAGAGTTGTCTCCAGGCAGGCAGAACTGCCAAAAGATCCTATCACAGTAGACAGCATGATATGCGGACCATGAAAAAGAACAGTCCCCCAGTCTCTGGCTAATGCAGATTGCAGGCACTCCATTCAGCTGAATTGAGGCAGTATTCCTGAATTTGGCCCTGAAATGCCATACTTGTCAAAGAACCTCAGTATTGATGTGATAAGGACCATAGAAATCCCAAGCCACATAACTCTAGGATGACCCAATTGCACTAAGAGGAATTTCTTTCTTTTTAAAAAATTTATGAATCATTTTTTACTTTTTTAATCTTTTAGTTGCATGTAGAAACAATTTTTGTTCTTTTGTTGACTTTCTGCAACTCAGATTCTCTCCCTCCCTCTCCCAAGGTGGTAAATTGTCTAATAAAGGTCATACCAGTGTTTTCATGCAATACACATTTCTGCATGCACCATGCCATGACAGAAGACACATATCACACATTCAATAAAAAGAAAAAGAAATAATAAACACATACCATATACAAAATATACACACCTTCAATAAAAATAAAATAACAATAAAAATAAAATAAGATCAATCCAGAGAGAGGGGGGAGGAGGGGAGAAGAGAGGAAGAGAGAGAGGAGAGACAGAGTCAGAGAGAGAGACAGAGATAGAGACAGAGCCAGGAAGAGACAGACAGACAGAGACAGATAGAGAAAGAGAGAGACAGACAGACAGACACAGAGACAGATAGGCAGACACAGAGACAGGCAGACAGAGAAAGACAAAGTCAGAGACAGAAATATGGGCTATAACAGGGTTTTTTTTTTAACTTTTATTGAACTGGGTACATGTCTGAATGAACACAGTGAACTTACATGTCATTTCTGTTTTCCAGAAAGCATTTCAAAAGTCTAGTAAGAACTCTAGAACGGTAAGAGATTTGTGAGTATATTTTAGGGACTTCATGAATTTGGAAGGAAAAAATTACGTTGTTATTTCAGTATAATTGATTTTGTTTGCAATCTCATGATATCTTAATGCATTTTAAAACACCGTTCTAAGGAGTCCTTAGGCTTCAGCACGGGATTGCCCAAGGATGCACTAGCACAAAGAAATACGAATAACTTTGGAATTGTAGAACAAACTGCTCCCTCCTCACAGTTACAACTCAACCCAAAATAAGAAAGAAATTCTGTTGTGAAAAAAATGTTTCTGAAACAAGACAGATGGCATGAGACTAACAAATGCTCATTGTTTGCCTCATCAGTTGGCACAAAGGCCCAATGGGGCAGGCATTGGGAATCATTGAGTGATAATCTGGGTAGAGTTTTTGCTTTCCCACCAAGGCCGGAGAGAAGCCAGCACAGTGCCCGGGAACAGCTTTTATCTGGGTAGTCATGTTTCTCTGATTGGACTGACTTGGGCTGGGAGTTAGGGAGGGGAAAGAAATGGAGGCTTTCAGGCATTGCTGGGAGCGATTCTGAGAGCTTGCCCTCATCTCAAACTCCATCAGCATACGCTTATATTCATTTTGATTCTTTCTTTAAAACTCTTTCAGTCCATTGCAGACGAACGTGGACTAATATTACTTTTTGGCTGGAAGTAATGTGGGAAGCCCAGTTACAGCAGGAACAAATCTTTTCCTTTGGGACGCAGAAGATAACTGACTAAACCATTTACGGGCAACTATGAAACCACTTTACCAAGAGGAGAAAAAATAAAACCCACATGCACGCATGCGATCAGAATAACCCAACCTAACCTATTTTAAACTTTTTCTTAATTCCATCAATATTTTATCGCTGGGATATGGAATAGAAGGTATTTGAAGGCAGATGTGGTCCGAATGTCATCATTGGTTCCTTCCTCTTCCATAGTCCTTGCTAGACTTTTGGGATCCCTTGTGGAAAACAAAAAGTACATGGAAGTTCACTGTGTTCATTCAGACACATGCCCAATATCTTTCCTCTGTCAGGGCTTAAGGAACTCTGAAAATGGGAGAGAGCTGAGGAACTTGGGACAGGCTCCATGAAAGACATTGGAAATCACACTCCCTAGGGCACATAGGCTGGACAGTGAAGACTCCTTAACTGTGGTCCTGAAGTGGTTTCATTTTTTTCTGCTTGATTCTGGAGTCTTGGGAATCAATCATCAGGTGAATCTCTATGGCTTTAGACTGGTCAGATTGCCTCCCTAAATCAAACATGGAAGCCCTTTTAAATTCTGGGGAAGCCCCAGTAGCAGAAGAATAAGAAACTTTTCTAAGAGTAGGTTTCTAATAACTTTCAATATATACTTTCAGTCACTGTTGAGTTTACAAGTCTTAAATTTTTTTCCCTTGGAATTCTCCTGAGTAACCATTAAATCTGACCTAGATCCTCAAGTCATGAGTTACTCTATATCTCAATTCTCCTACACTTCAGCACTATAGAGCCCTTTCTCCCTTTCCACCAGCCATTCTAGGCTACTGCCCACCCACCATCTGCGCCTCTATCTGAGTGGCCCCACATTTTGAATTCTAGCCAACAACAGGACAGCCAATTATTCTTTTAATGGTAGGGAGCCAATTGACACACCATCACAGTATTGAATGTATATATCTGTTACATAAATTAAAAGTGATGACTGTTACCACATCAGTATGTCTAATGTCAAGTTCAAATTAACTATTACACTCTTGTTCAGAAATATTTTTTGAAATATTTTGGCTTTTAAAATAGTACCATTCAGACCTTAGACATTTCTGAATTTGCTACAGATCTGAAGAGAGTTGACAGCATGAGAACGCTTTCTTGGTGGGCTTGGGTAGAAATTATGATGCTTTCTAAGTAACGCTAAGGTTTGGATTAAAGTTGGAGATGGAGTGGGAATTAGAGTTACATTATTGAGAGTGTCATAGAATTTTGAAATCCAGTTCAGGGGTATATTTAGTGTTAGAATATTTAATTTTCTTTCCATTTCCCACTAAATGTTTTTCTTTCCCCACTTTTCAATTCATCACATAAGCCCTGAATTAACATTCTCATCCTGCCTTGTACCAAGAGCTATCCATCTAAAGCAAGAATTTGAAACCTTTTTTCTGTCATGGATCTTTTGGGCAATCTGGTGAAACCTGTGGACCCCTTTCTCTGAATAACAGTTTGTTGATTATAGTCATAATCAAAAGAAATGCTAAATTTTCAGTCAAACTCTAGTGAAAACAAAGACATCATTTCCCCACATTCTTGTTCATAGATCTAGGGTCCTCATGCTAAGATCCCCACATCTCATTGATGCTAGGTGTAGAAACAAATCCTCCCTACTTTTATGGTGCAGTCATTGCTTGTGGTAGAGAAATTTGAGTATTTAGTAGGAAGGCATACCTAATTTCTGGGCTGACTAGGATGGCTGAAAATAATCAGTTACCTCTTAAATGCATGTGTTGATGGAGAGGGGGTGTTGAAAAGGCTTGTCCCTGAATTTGTCTAAGGATAATAGTTCATTTATCCATTCCACAGGTCGGGATTCAGAAAGGTCAATTCAATAATAATGACTTCTTAGACTAAATAATGCTCATCCCCAGGTTACCTGAGGAAAGTCCAAGGTCTGATGGTTGAATCGTTGTACACAGTTATCTTCATGAGTGCCGTCAGGAAAGACTTTTCATAAGAAGGAGGGCACAGAAGACTTGAGAGCCACCCAGCTTCTGGGTAGGGTCTGGAAGACCCACCGTTTCCATGGTAGTCTGACTTGAGTGGGTAAGAAGCCAATTATCAGGGAAGGACAATGGCTGAGCTCCTCAATGTAATCTTTTGAGATTGCTCAGGAGATGTGGAACAAGACTACTATGGAGAGGTCCATTCTAAAGGAGGGAGAGAGGCCAGGAACCTCACATGAGGTCATTTGGTCAGATCTTATTTCAACAGAACCCGTTTGCTCCTCCTTTTGCTTTTCTTTGTAGTTCTTTGGCTAAAACTGTAGCTATTCATAGACATCTTCCAAGACAAATAGCCATGACCCCTGCATGTTTAGTAAGTTTACTAGGTAAGAATGTTTTCTTGAGAGATTATTTTGTGCCATTATAGCCAAGAGGTTTGTTGGCAATCCCTGAGCCTTCTTAAACACTGAAGTCCAATGAATACTTAAGGTGGAAGTACATGGTGTGTCCAAATAGCATATTTTTAAAACAACAACAAAACCTCTGGCATTAAAAATAACCTCTCTTTATGGATTATTTATGAGCTCTAATTAATGTGCAAACTTTTATCTCAGGGAATTTGTTAGTTTCCTCCCAATAATTATTTCAAACACAATTTATGCATTGCTTTTGTCCTTATCTTCTGAGTGTTTATGAAAGAAGTATGTTGTGATTCTTGATAGAGAAGAGTTGTTGGTGAAGATATTTAACAACATTAAGTTGGTGAGAGGAGGTAGATGCTTGCTTGAGACATTAATAGATAAGGCCCATTAATCTTTTAAAAATAAAAGAGCGGGGGACAGCTGGGTGGCTCAGTGGATTGAGAGCAGACTTAGAGATGGGAGGTCTTGGGATCAAATCTGGCCTCAGACACTTCCTAGCAGTGTGACACTGGGCAAGTCAGCAAACTTCCATTGCCTAGCCTTTGCCATTCTTCTGTCTGAGAACCAATATATGCTATTGATTCAAAGATGATAGGAAAAGGTTTAAAAAAAATAAAAGAGCACTCTATGACCGAAGATCTAAGGATATTTTGAGAAGAAGAAATGCAATCAGTTTTCAATTCTCCATACGACTAGGTAGAACAGAATTGAAGCAGTTCAAAATGGCAGAAACATTCTAAAATCAGCATGTCTTTGAATACGTTTTTGTATTTATACATGAACATGGGTGTGGTTCATGTTCTGGGAACTCACTTCAAACCAAATAATGCAGCCGCATCACAAAGACCTAACTGAGGAGGAGCTGGGAAGCTTTCCAAGATATTTCTTCATTGGATCTCCTATCACCACTCTTTCCTGTAGCTTCCTGATGGGAAGCTATTTCTCAACATTAGCCTAGGAAGGACTACTTTCCCTCAACCCTTCCCTGGAGCCAGGACTGGTTAAATATGTGGATTTCAAAGGACTTCACCAATGTATACCAAACTATAGCTGTTGATAGAAGTAGATGTTTATCTCTTCTTCCAACATAGTAATTAAACAGAGCACCGTAGGTACTGTCAGTGAACTCGAAAGCCCAATTTGTTGTGGATGCATCCAACTACATTCATTCAACAAGCATTATTAGTAAGTACTTATAATATGAATGGCACTCATAGTATTTCTAGCTGGGCAGGGGAGGTTTCTCTTGGCTCTTCTCTTTTCTATCTGTATTTTTCAGCTATGTTTAGGAGCCTCTTTACCCTGGAAGATGTTCATCCCCTTGAAGCCCCATCCTCCAAATAGATTCCTATCAGAATCTCCATTTTCAGGAGGTCAACCAAGCTCATTCCTCCATTTATTTCCCAGCTCTGCTCCTTACGTAGAGTTTAGAGTACATCATCTAGAAGGAGGATATGGTGTGTGTATATATATATGTATGTATACATACATATACTTATATCTATTTATTATAGTATATAATATATATATATACTATAGGCTTGACACTCTATCCTCTGCACCACCTAGCTGCTGCCCACTGGATAGAGAATAGAGTACCAAGCCTATAGTCAGAAGACTTATGTTCCTGAGTTCAAATCTGGTCTCAGACACTTAATAGCTATGCCACCCTGGGCAAGTCAGTTAACTCTTGTTGTCTCATTGAGTTGGAGAAGGACATGGCAATGCACTCTAGTATCTAATATCCAAATGGGGTCATGGAGAGTCAGACGTGCCTGAAAATGACTAAACAAAACCAAAAACAATATAATAGATAGCATTATGAAAACATGTAAAGCCTACGGAAAAGAAAGGGCTATGGAAAATCCAATCTATTAGCAAACATTAATCAGGCACTTACTATGTGCCAGGCACTATGCTAAATGCCAAGGATACAAAGCGGGGGAAGCAAAGAAGCCCTTGATTTCAATGAGTTTATATTCTAATGAGGCATATAAATATACTTAATATATCTTATATACATAGAAAACATATGCACTGAGTTGATGGAAGTTAATTTTAGAAGGAAGTACAATAGTAGCTGAGAGGACCAAGAAATGCCTTCTGCAAAAATGTGGCAGTTGAGCTGGGTCTTTATAGACACCAGAAAATCTCAGAGGTGAAGGTAAGGAAGGAAAACATTTTAAGAGACATAGTATAAAGACAAGGGGCAGGTTGTTGTGGAGTAGGAGGTCAAGAAGAACCTCTTTTAAAGACTAGAGAGGAATTCAAAAGACATGTAGGACAGGAAGATGATCATCTCTAAGCGATGGATGGCCCTTTTAGGCTGAAGAAAGCTTGTAAAGGCACACCATAAATTTAATTGTATCTCTCTCATTATCCAATTCTCCAGAATCTCCAGCATCACCATCAAAGAATTCTATTCTGTGCAAAAAAAAAAAATTGGTCATGTTCTTCTTTCATCAGAATAACAACTTTTTAAAGCCCTTACAATACTGTGTATATTGGTTCCAAGGCAGAAATAAGGTAAAGGCTAGACAAAGGGGATTAAATGTCTTGCTCAGGGTAGGAGTGCTAGGAAGTCACCGAAGTCTTATCTGAACCCAGGACTTCCCACTTCTAGTGGCTCTCAATCCACTGAGCCACCTACCTACCTTTACATTTCTTTTGGGGGGAGAGTTCAGCTGAAGCAATCAGAGAAGGCTGGGGGATTCAGAATCAGCAAACCAGATCTGATATATTTATATACTTAACCGAAATAGATGTAGAAAGTATCAAAAGTATAAATTAGATATAAAAACTGGCTGACTATCCAGATCTTTGACTTATCCTTCTTGCCTTTATATATCACTTAGATTTCAAACTTCTTTCTAGTTGTCAATGTGTGTGTGTGAAACACTGCTACATTTTCCTGCATGATGTCTTTCATTCAAATATAACCAACAATATTCAGAGTTCCAGTGACTTAGCTGAGTTTTTCTCTTGGGTTGACTAAATCCTGAGACTCTCTCTTTCAAATTCCAAACTGGCATCCAAGAGCAAAGAGCCTTAGTAGAGGCTGATAAATAGGTTTAATTTGAGTCTTCCAAGGGTGTCCCATTGCTTCCAGAATCGTGAAAAGGAATCCATTCCCATTTGGCATTTTATGTGTGCTAGGATGTCGGGGCTCCGCTTTTTCATTGGCTGTTTCTTCTCTATCTTAGACTGCAAAAGAGCCCTGCTTTTAGCCCTGGCTTCTGAGTTATTCCTTCTCTGCTTTGAGTGCATCTGATAAGTGCCTTCTTTTGTCTTCAGCATGGATTCCAGTTGCTTAATAGCTGAAGGCTTTATTTTGCTTTAGATTCTCCCTCTCCTAGGAATTATATTGCTCCCTGGATTTAAACAGGTTTGTCAAGTGTAAGTTATAATAAAAGGTTCAGCCCTAATAACTGCCCTAGTAATTATACCTACATAATGAGGCTGGAGGTCGAGACAAGTAAACCTTATTTGAGCTTCGCATGCTTTAGGAAGAGAAATGGCCCATTCGAGAGGGTGATGAGAAGTGGAGCCTACTAGCTTATCTTATAAAGACAAAAGAAACATCTTGCCTTTGGCTTTCCCTCTTCCATTAAAAAGAAACAAAAATCTTCAGGAAATTGAGGGGGAAACTGAGTTTCAGAGAGAGTATATGAATCATATGTAATTGAATAACGTGAGTATGTGAGCCAAGATTAGAACTTGGATGTAAGTTGCCAAACCCAGTTTTGTGTATGGAAAACTTAATTGAAAAAGAAATAAAGGGGGTGTTAAGTGACTCAGTGGATTGAGAGCAAGGGCCAGAGACAGGTGGTCCTGGGTTTAAATCTGGCCTCATACACTTAACTCTCATTGCCTAGTCCTTACCATTCTTGTGCCTTGGAACTAATTTACAGTATTGATTCTAAAATGGAAGAGAAAAGTTTTTTTTTTTTAAAGAAAGAAATGGAAAAAAGATTGCCCCACTCTATCGAATGATCATCCATCTATTTCCTTGAGTTGATGTTACTGGTGGTTTCTGGTTGTCAAAATTGTTGGAGTTGGATATTGCACTTTGTGGACTCGTGGTTTGGACTTGGATTACAATGGTGACCCCTTTCTTCTCTTTATCTAATCCACACTGTAAGGATATTATCATCTCCATTTAACAGATGAGGAGATTATTATAGATAGTTTCAGGGAAGTGGAATCAATGGAAAATTGGTCTCTAGGTTGAATTGAGTGAGTTGATGGTGTTTTTGTCCCTATTGTAGGAGTAGGGAGTTGGTCAAAGTGTTACTGATGGCGGGTCCAATGGGGAGAAAGTTAGACTGAGCAGGATCTTGGGATCGGATCATTGAGTCATACATTTAGAGCAGAAAGAAACTTTAGGGCCCAACCTCTACCTTTTAAATAAGAGGAAACTAAGGCCTGCTGAGGTTGTTTGACTCACCCAATGCCACCCAAGCAGCATGTGTAACAGAACCTGGTCCTCTGATCCTAGTTTGGGGCCATTTCCAAGTACTCCTTAGCCATCAAATATTTCCTTCTTTGACATCAATGATTTTTTTAAAAGCCCTTTTGCCTCTTAAGCTCAATTGTAAGAGCAATATTTCTATTCTATCCTTAGTTTTAAAAGTAGGAAAACAATCCAACCTCTCCTCCATAGAGGCAATGAGCTGTGTTTCACAAATTGTACTTGTTTTTACCCAAGTGAAATTCAAATAAAATCCTCTCCTGGAATCGCCCCTATGTGAAACTGCACTATCTTACCTCCAAGCCCCTTGCCACAAAATGTTTTATCCCAATGATTATCTGGACTGGAACAAACTCTTCCCTGAGAATCCCAAGGCGATCTCCAAGAAATTTAAGGTTCACTTGCCAGTGTTGGACTACTCTCAACAAGGCTTCTTTGGCCCTCGATGAAAATGAAGCCCTCCCCACCTAGCATTTGTCTTCCAGGGGCCCAAGGCCAGGTGTTGGGGCCCTTTGTTTGAAACACCTGGCTTCAGCCAGCCTGCCAGGCAATCTCATATTGGCAGAGAAAACAAATGGCCTTCCCCCAGACCTGACTGAGTCTTTCAAAGGAGGGGAAAGGAAGGAAGCGACAACGTGACTCCTAAATTGAAATAAAAGCATTCCCTAATCTCTCATTCTAAACCAGGAGGAGCTGCCACCCCTTCTCTGCCCCCTCCCGGAGGAAGAATAATGGAATAACAGATGCCCCTTGTTCTTTGGTCAAAATGAACATTGTAAAGACTTTCTAAAATAAGGAGAAATAAAATAATGATTCCCTCATGGAGAAGTCAAGGACTTATCTTTATTGAACAACTCAGAGCTCAAAGAATCAGAGTGCCAATTCTAGAAGAGACTGATGAGATCCTGCTGGAACCTGTCATTTCCAAAGAGGAAACTGAGGTCTAGAGATCTGGGAGGACTTGAATAGGCGAGTTAGTATCCTGGTTGGATTCCAACCTTGAGTTCCAGGGCACCTGACTCTTCACTTTCTTTTTTAAAGAGAGAAACCATGGAAGTATTTATTCTGGTCCAAGATAAATGGGTCCCATTGGGCAGACTCAGGACACATGCTAAGTAACACAAATTGTCTAGGATGGTGTCCCGAAGCATCCTTTGAGAAGAATAGAGGTCCTAGAGATGCTTGGTGCAGATGTAGCAGGGCCTACATACTAGCACACTATCTCCAGTGGGCCCAGGATGAGGCTTTGCCATTCCTCTGAGGACAGAATCCTTAGATTCTGACTCAGGGACACTGGTCAGAGGTGGATCTGGGTTTTGGTTTTATCTAACCTAGTGTTGAATAATAATAATAACTAACATTCCTATGTGCCAATCCCTTAACAATTATCTCATTTTATCTTCATAACAACTCTGAGAGGTAGATGCTTTTACTATCTCCATTGTACAAAGGAGAAAACTGAGGCAAGGGTTTAGACTTACCCTAATCACATAGCTAGCAGGTATCAAAGGCTGGATTTGAACTCAGATCTTCAGGATTCCAGTCCTGGCCCTCTATCCTCTGTACCACTTGGCACCCAGTATACCAAATTAGGCTGACACAACACATGGGAGACAGATTATTTCAACTTGAAATCATAGGAACATAGATTTAGAGATGGAAGGAGCCCAAGCAGTCCTCTCAACCAACCTGTTCATTTTGCTTTAAACATATGAGGAACCCAAGACCCAGAGAATTTTCAGTGACTTCCCAAATTGCACAGACAGTTAGTGTCAGGGATAGGATTGGAATGCATGTCGTTGATGCACTTTTTTTTTTAACCCTTACCTTTTGCTTAGTATCAACTCAAAGTCAGAAAGCAGCAAAGGCTAGGAAATGGGAATTAAGTGAATTGTCTTCATCCCACATCTAGGAAGTATCTGAGGCTAGATTTGGACCGTGGTCCTTCCAACTCCAAGCCTGGCTTTCTCTCTTTCTGGTTACCTAGATGTGCCCTCAATGAATTTTTAAGTTTAATAAGCCTAATGGGTGAGGATTCATGGGAATCATGGTTTTGTTAAATAGAAAAATCCCTTCTAACAATTGTCTGATTGTTTTTTTATCTGATTAGGAAACTAGGTGCTCCATAAAGGAGGGAGTTCTCCATTCTAGGGAGAGTTGGAAGAAAGGAAGGATGAACATCTTCGAGAGGGTTTGGAGAGGGAATCCCAGGATTGGGGGAGAGATTGGAGGAGGCAACTTCTAAAATTTTCCCCAACTCAAAGATTATGTGGTTCTTATTAAACATGAAGCATACTAACAGATGACATTTCTATTATACCTTAAATTTGACAAAGCATCTCACTTTCATTTTCCCATTTAATCTTCACAAACAAGCTGTGAAGAAATGTTTATGGTATTATTGCTATCCCCCTTTTACAGATAAGAAAGCAGAACTGGAAGTCAAGGGTCACAGGTGGAAACTGAATTTAAATCTTCTAGTTGCTAAGTTCCAAGGGAGTAGGGGGCATGGTCTCTCCCTAGCATGGGATTGGTCTATTCAGGAAGAATCTCACACTAGGAAATGGGGAGAAGGGACCCCTGGGGAATGCTGGGAAATGAAGTTTCTGGTCATGATACATTTTATTTATTTTTTGAAAATTTTATTTAATTAGACAATTTAGAATATTTTTTCCTTGGTTACAAGAGTCTTGTTTTTCCCTCCCCTCCCAGCCCCTCCCGTAGCCAATGCACAAGTCCACTGGGTTTTACATGTGTCCTTGATCAAAACCTATTTCCATATTATTGATGTTTATACTAGGGTGATCACTTAGAGTCTACATCCCCAATCATATTGCCATCGACCAATGTGATCAAGCAGTTGTTTTTCTTCTGTGTTTCTATTCCCATATTCCCATAGCTTTTCCTCTGAATGAGAATAGCATTCTTTCTCATAAATCCCTCTGAATTGTCCTGGATCATTGCATTGCTACTAATAGCAAATTCCATTACATTCCATTGTATCATAGTGTATCAGTCTCCATATACAATGTTCTCCTGGTTCTGCTCCTTTTACTCTGCATCAGTTCCTGGAGGTTCCAGTTCACATGGAATTCTTCCAGTTCATTGTTTCTTTGAGCACACTAGTATTCCATCACCAACATATACCACAATTTTTTCAGCCATTCCCCAATTGAAGGGGATCCCCTCATTTTCCATTTTTTTTTGCCATGACGAAGAGTACAGCTATGAATATTCTTGTACAAGCCTTTTCCCTTATTATCTTTTTGGGGCATAAACCCAGTAGTGTATGGCTGGATCAAACGGAAGACAGCCTTTTACAATGCTTTGGGCATAATTCCAAATTGCCCTACAGAAAAGTTGAATTAATTCACAGGTCCACCAGCAATGTATTAATGTCCCCATTTTGACACATCCCCTCTAATATTCATTACTTTCCTTTGCTGTCATGTTAGCCAATTTGCTAGGTGTAAGGTGATACCTTAGAGTTGTTTCGATTTGCAATTCTCTGATTAGAAAAGATTTACAACATTTTTTCATGTGTTTATTGATAATTTTGATTTCTTTATCTGAAAATTGCCTATTCATGTCCCCTGTCCATTTATCAATTGGGGAATGGCTTGATTTTTTTGTACAATTGATTTAACTCTTTATACATTTTAGTAATTAGACCTTTGTCAGATTTTTTGTTATGAAGATTTTCCCCAATTTGTTGCTTCCCTTCTTATTTTGGTTGCATATTTTTTGTTTGTATAAAACATTTTGATTTAATGTAATCAAAATTATTTATTTTACGTTTTGTGATTTTTTCTAACTCTTGCTTGGTCTTAAAATCTTTCCTTTCCCAAAGATCTGACAAGTATACAATTCTGTGTTCACCTAATTTTCTTATAGTTTCCTTATTTATATTCAAGTCATTCACCTATTCTGAGTTTATCTTGGTGTAGGGTTTGAGATGTTGATCCAAATCCAATCTCTCCCATTCTGTCTTCCAATTTTCCCAGCACCCTTTGTCAAATAGTGGATTTTTGTCCCAAAAGCTGGGATCTTTGGGTTTATCATAGACTGTCTTGCTGAGTTCACTTACCCCAAGTCTTTTCCCCTGATCCTCCTTTCTGTCTCTTAGCCAGTATGTATTGTTTTGATGACCACTACTTTATAGTATAGTTTGAGATCTGGGACTGCAAGTCCTTCCTTCACATTTTTTTTTCATTATTTCTCCTGATATCCTTGATCTTTTGTTCTTCCAAATGAACTTTGTTATGTTTTTTTCTAATTCAGTAAAAAAGTTTCTTGGTAGTTCTATGGGTATGGCACTAAATAAGTAAATTAATTCAGGTAGGATTGTCATTTTTATTATGTTAGCTCATTTAATGTTTTTCTAGTTGTTCACATCTAATTTTAACTGTGTGGAAAGTGTTTTGTAGTTGTGTTCATATAGTTCCTGTGTTTGTCTCGGCAGATAGATTCCTAAATATTTTATATTGTCTAGGGTTATTTTAAATGGAATTTCTCTTTCTAATTCTTGCTGCTGACATGTGTTGGAACTATAGAGAAATGCTGATGACTTATGTGGGTTTATGTTTTATATCCTGCAACTTTGCTAAAGTTGAATATTTCTACTAGCTTTTTAGTTGATTCTCTAAATTTCTTTAAGTAGACCATCATATCATCTGCAAAGAGTAACAGCTTGGTCTCCTCATTGCCTATTTTAATACCTTCAATTTCTTTTTCTTCTCTAATTTCTACTACTAGTGTTTCTAGTACAATGTTAAATAATAGAGGTGATAATGGGCATCCTTGTTTGACTCCTGATCTTATTGGGAATGCATTTAGTTTATCCCCATTGCAAATGATATTGGCTGATGGTTTTAGATAAATACTGTTTATTATTTTTAGAAAAGGCCCTCCTATTCCTATACTTTCTGGTGTTTTCAAGAGGAATGAGTGTTGTATTTTGTCAAAGGCTTTTTCTGCATCTATTGAGATAATCATGTGATTTTTGTTGGTTTGCTTGTTAATATGGTGAATTATGTGGATGGTTTTCTTAATATTAAACCATCCTTGCATTCATGGTATAAATCCCCCCTGATCATAATGATTATCCCTCATGATCACTTGCTGGAGTCTTTTTGCTAGTATTCTAGTTAAGATTTTGCATCTAATTTCATTAGGGAGATTGGTCTATAGTGTTGTTTCTCTGTTTCTGACCAGCCTAGCTTTGGAATCAGTAGCATATTTGTGTCATAAAAGGAATTTGGTAGAATTCCTTCTTTGCTTATTATGTCATATAGTTTGTAGAGAATTGGGATTAGTTGTTCTTTGAATGTTTGATAGGATTCACTTGTGAATCCATCAGGCCCTGGGGATTTTTTCTTAGGGAGTTTGTTGATGGTTCATTCAATTTATTTTTCTGATATGGAATTATTTAAGCATTCTATTTTTTCTTCTGTTAATCTAGGCAATTTATATTTTTGTAAATATTCATCCATATCACCTAGGTTGTCATATTTGTTGCCATATAATTGGGCAAAATAGTTTTTAATGATTGCCTTAATTTCCTCTTCATTAGAGGTGAGGCCTCCCTTTTCATCTTTGATTCTGTTAATTTTGTTTTTCTCTTTCCTTTTTTTAATTAGATTGACCAGTACTTTGTCTATTTTATTTGTTTTTTTTTTTCAAAATACCAGCTTCTAGGGGGCAGCTGGGTGGCTTAGTGGATTGAGAGCCAGGCCTAGAGATGGGAGGCCTTAGGTTCAAATTTGGCCTCAGACTCTTCCTAGTTATGTGACTCTGGGCAAGTCACTTAACCCCCATTGCCTAGCTCTTACCACTCTTCTGTCTTGGAGTCAATACAGAGTATTGACTCCAAGACAGAAGGTAAGGATTTAAAAAAAATACCAGCTTTTAGTCTTATTTATTAATTCAGTGGTTCTTTCACTTCCAATTTTATTAATTTTCCTTTAATTTTTAGGATTTCTAATCCAGTTTTCATTTGGGGATTTTTAATTTGTTCATTTTCAAGTTTTTTTTGATTTTCATGTCCAATTCGTTGACCTCTGCCCTCCCTAATTTGTTAATATATGAAGTCAAGGATATAAATTTCCCCATAAGTACTGCTTTGTCTGTATCCCATAGATTTTGAAAGAATGTCTTGGCATTGTCATTTTCTTCAATGAAATTATTAATTGATTTTATGATTTGTTCTTTAATAGATTTTGGAAAATCATATTATTTAATTTCCAATTAATTTTGGATTTGCCTCTCCATGTACCCTTACTAATTATTATTTTGATTGCATTATGATCTGAAAAGGTTGCATTTATTATTTCTGCTTTTTTGCACTTGTTTGCCATGTTTTTATGCCCTTGTACATGGTCAATCTTTGTGAATGTACCATCTGCTGCTGAAAAGAAGGTGTATTCCTTTTTGCCCCTATTTATTTTTCTCCATATATCTATTAACTCTGATTTTTGTAAGATTTCATTCACATCTCTTACCTCTTTCTTGTTTATTTTTTGGTTTGATTTATCTAGATTTGATAGAGGAAAGTTCAGGTCTCCCACTAGTATAGTTTTACTATCTCGTTCCTCCTTCAACTTCACTAGTTTCTCCTTTAGAAATCTGGATGCTATGCCATTTGGTGCATACATGTTGAGTACTGATTTTTCCTCATTGTTTATACTGCCTTTTATCAGGATGTAATTACTTTCCCCATCTCTTTTAATCAGATCTATTTTTACTTTGGCTTTGTCAGATATCATAATTGCAATCCTACCTTCTTTTTCTCAGTTGAGGTCCAATAGATTTTTCTACAACTTTTCATCCTTACTCTGTGAGTGTCCACCTGCCTCATGTGTGTTTCTTGTAGACAACATATGGTAGGATTTTCATAATACATTTAAAAACCCACAGTTGGGACTACTTGGTGACTTCTAGTAGCACTCAGGCATAGGAGAAGGAAAGGCAGCAGATGAGAGATGACCAGGAGTTAAGGATTACTAAAACCAAAAGAGAAAGAAGAGAAGGAGAGCAAGTGACTGAAGCATCCCAGGGCACATGATATGACATCATTGGATCTTGACTTCTGGATCAAATTCAGAGTCACTCCTACTGATAAAGCTGGAATCGTAACCAAGGGTGGCAGGTGGAGAGTTATAGATTCAGGGAGAGAATTTAATGGAATTATTTTTTAAAATGAAATGAAATTATTATTGTTATTATTATATTTTAATTTAATTTTTTTACATTTATATTTTGTCACATTTTCAGTTCAGAACTCTCTCTCTTCCTCCTTCCCTCCCCACCTTGCACTAGAGAAGGCACCATTTGACAAAGAGAGAGAGATACACACATGCACATATATAAACACATATACAATACAACATGCATGTACATGGACAGAACATGTTATAAGACATACATGTACATGTACATGTATATATGCACACGTATATGAAACCATATTATGTGTACTTCTATTTATATATGAAAGTGGACATTAATAGTTGATAGTTATTCTTCAAACAACTCTGCTATTGCTAGATACAACTTTCTCTTGGTTTTGCTCATTTCCCTTTTCATTATTTTATGTCTGTCTTTTCATGTTTTTCTAAAATCGGCCTGCTCAGGCCACCTAGATAGCACAGTAGATAAAGCTTTAAGCCTAGAGTTGAGAGGACTTAAATTCATACTTCCCATCTGGTGACTTTAGGCAAGTCATTTAACCCCAACTGCCTAGCCTTTGCCACTCTTCTGACTTAGAATTGAAACTAAGACAGAAGATTAAAAATCAACTTGCTCATCGTTTATAACTGAGCAGTAGTATTTCAGATAAAGTTAGACTTGAGGAATCAGGCAAGTATTAGAGGTCCCCCAACAAGGCCACAGATTGAATTTGGAGAAATTTAACATTTATTAAATGCTTATCATGTATATGGCAATGTACTAGGTACCGTGGAAGAATCAACATTTAGAGCAGACAAGACCTCTGCCCTCAGAGACTCCAGTCTATAGAGGGAGAATAGGATGCTTTCATAAAAGATCTAATTCTCCAACATAATAAATTGTAGAGCATAGAGGAGAGAACTAGCATCCTAATTTTAGACCTAGAAGTTACCTCAGAGACCATCAAGGGCTCCTCTTCATTTTACAAATAAAGAAACAGAGTTTAAGAGAAGTTAACAGACTTATTTAAGATCAGAGGTAAGTGGAAGGGTTAGGAATTGACCGTTTTAGCATGTCAAAAACCCAACCGGACTTATAATTCTAGTTGCACCGTCAAGTCAACATTGCAGGAACAATTCAGCCTTCCAACTTTGAGATTCCACAGCATGCTGGACTTTCATAGAGTCAAAGAAAATCCATTGAGTGTTTATAAGCTGCTGGCCTGGTGAGTTTGAATGAACATAGAAGGAAATTCATATCGATCATTATTCCTTAGATAAGAGGTTCTTATTCTTTTTCATCATGGTACTACTCTTTGGCAATCTGGTGAAGCCCATGGACTCTCTTTTAGAATAATGCTTTTAGATACATACAATAAAAGAGAGAGTTATAGCAGGAATAATTATTGTGAAATAGTTACAAATATATACATAAATTTACATAAAAATACCTAAGGTTACAGTAGAAATAATTATTTTGAAATAGTTATAAAATATATTCCTATACTAACCAATATAGTTAACCAATAAAACCAACATATACTAAGTTTATGGATATCAGGTCAAGAATCCAAGCCATGGGCTTGAGAAATTATTTGCTGTAATATTAAATTTAAAACTTATTAAGATGAGGCATTCATTGCTGGTGGAATTACAGACTTATAGAATCTTTTTAGAAGGTAGTCAGGTACTATGTAATAAAAGGGACAAAAATAATCATACCCTTTGACCCAATAACTCCATTATTGATCATATCATTGCAATGACATGAATTAAAAAAAGGCTACTTGCTTGAAGGATTTCATAGCATCGATATATACAATTGCCAGAAAACAAAACAAAGCAAAAACGAAAATTGAAAAGAACCTACATGTGCGACGACAGGGGGAGAAGAATATTTCAAGAAATCATTATACATTAATTTGCTGGAATCCTAGCATGCAGTCAGGAAGGACAAAGATGAGGTATGTGAAGAAATGTGTAAGGGCTTTCATTAAATAACCCAAAGAGAAACACATGGAATGAAAAGATAAAAAGAGCATACTCTTAGGTAAGGAGAATCTTGATGGAGATTGAGGTGGAGAGAAACTGAAAAAGCCTTAGATAGTTTATGCATTGGTGGTGTTTTTTGTTTTTTTTTGAGGAGTGGGGTGGGCTAGGGTCCTAGTACATGATTTCACATATATGCTATGCAGAGTTCCTTAAGTGAAGAAACTCCTTTTACCAACAGAGGTCAGCAACTATTTTGTAACTTAAAGATTTAGGAATCTGGAATGCCGAGAAGTTGTTACTTGCTTGGGATCATATAAAAAGTATAGAGTGTCCCAAAAGTCCCAGGACAATTTTAATTTTTTAAATTGCACTATGACTTTTGGGACACCCTGTGCATGTGAGAGATAGGACATAAACCAGAGGTAGGACTTGAATTTAGATCTTTTGATGCAAGCCCTCTCTCTATAGTCCATCACACATTCTTTCATTCTATAGCATCAGTTCATTTAAATATAAAATAGTTTAGTTGTTTGTTTTGATGTTTAATGTTAAATTTCTATTTAAATATTTCATTTTTTAAAAAGAGGTAGCAGTGTGCTGCAGGAGAAAAACCCTTCAACTAGTAGTTAAGGGCAGTGGATAGAATACCTGGCCTGGAGTCAGAAAGATCTGAGTTCAAATCTAGACTCACATATTTCCTAGCTGGGTGGCAAAATATATACATACATTTACATAATAAAATACCTAAGGTTATAGCAGAAATAATTATTTAAAAATAGTAATACAATATATTCCTATACTAACCAATATAGTTAACCAAGACACCCAACATATACCAATCACTTAATCCTGTTTGCCTCATCTGAAAATTATCTGGAGAAGGAGATGGCAAACTACCCTAGTGTCTTTGTTAAGAAGACCCCAAATGGAGTCATGACAAGTACAACTGAACAACAAGAAGCAGTGAAGAGACCTAGATTCTATTTATAGCTCTCTCATAACTAGTTGGGTGACCTTGGACAAGTGACTTTACTATTCCAGGCCTGAATTTCTTTCTCTCTAAAGTGAGAGATTGGATTATCTAACCTCCATGGGCTCTTCTAGCTCCAAAGTTCTATGGAATCGATGATAATCACCATAATGAGTACCTCCCTGACAGACATTGCCTCTTACCCATGTTAGATGAATATTGAAATAAATACCATTCTCCACAGACTCCAGGTGGGCAACAGGAAACCTGGCCCTGAGCCAGGCAGCACAAACAAATTCCACCTGGCATCTCCCGGAAAGTCTAGTAGCCGACTTTTAAGGCTATTTGATTCTTCACTCACATAACAGCATATGTGTTTTTTGCATAGACTAAAAATAGCCCCACTAAGATCTCAGCAAACTGAGACACTGCTCTAGCAACTATGTTTTAGCTCATTGTTGGGGATCAGTATTAGTCATAAAACTGCAGGGCCCTAAGATGAGTTCTTTGCTCTGGTCTGATAGAGTTGTGATAGCCGCCATGTTGGTTTTTCTTCTTCTGGAGAGTGTTATATATTCTGAAGGAAGCTGTTAGAATGATATTTGATTTCAACCAATTGATTATAACCTTGCCAGTTTTGTGGGCATAATCCTTGTTTTATAAGGCCCACATTTACTTTGGAAGAATTTCTCATGTCTCTGACTCATAGCCCTGATGCAGAAAATCTGGGAAAATAACTCCCCAGTGTGCTGACACCAACTCAGATTCAAAGAAACTCAGAATTGGAAACAACCTTCTATTCCAACTCCTATTTGAAGAGAAACCTCCTTCTGCATCACACCTTACATATATTCATCCCATCCTTGCTTTAAGTATATTAGTGACTAAGAGCTCACTATCTACTAAGGCAGTCTATTCTCTCACTGGAAAGATCTAATTGGAAGGAAGTTTTTCCTTATATAAGGGTTTGTACATGGCACCCATTGCTATAGGACTGGGTCTGAAGCTTTTGAAACCATCATGGTAATGTCCTCTTAAGGGAGACTGTAAACTTATGGAATTGTACTCATGGAATAATACTGACCATAACATTTAAAAAATTTTTATTTAATTGATTAATTAAGAAAACTTTTCCATGATTATATGATTCATGTTCTTTCCCTCCCCTCCTCCCACCCCCCTTCCATGGCCAACATGCAATTCCATTGGGTTTTACATATTTCATGCATGGAGACCTATTTCCATATTATTTATATTTGCACAAGGGTGATCATTTAGTCTACATCTCCAATCATATCCCCATTAACTTAGGTAATCAAGCAGTTGTTTTTCTTCTGTTTCTACTCCCACAGTTCTTTCTCTGGATCAGCCCAGTTTTTCTGATCTGCAACTTCTACCTTCTGGTTTTATCCTCTGGAGTATAGTCCAGGAACTCCTGGAGATCCCTAACACCATTATAGAGGATCCACAAGGCTAAAATCATTTTCATACTAATGCTGACACTGTCTAAATATGATTAAAAAACCCAAAATATATAATACACACAAACAAAAGTTCTTTGTTCTTGGGGGACCAGAATCTTCAATAATTTTTAAGAGTATAAAGGGATCTTCAGGCCAACTGTTAAAGAACCAAATAAAATAAGTCTAATTGTTCTTCATAATAGCTCTTCAAGTGGTCAAAGGCAGTCCTTCTTTTTTCCTGGAATCTTTTTCTTCTTGTCAAACATCTCCAGTTTCTTTGATTCTCATATAGCACAAACTTAAAGTCTTTGATCATCATGATGACCCGCATTGAATTATCCACCTCATCAATATCCTTCCTAAAAAATATGAGCTTAATACTACACATGTGGGGGTACCTAAGGCAGGGTATGGCAAAAAATCACCTCCTTATTCCTAGAATTCATTCCACTTCTTATGGATGCCATGTCATATTGTAGACTCATACTGAATGTAGTTGTTTAGTCATTTTCAGTGATGTTCAATTCTTCATGACCCCACTTGGGGCTTTCTTGGCAAAGATATTGGAATGGTTTTTCATTTTCTCCTTTAATCCATTTTAACAGATGAGAAACTGAGGTAAACAGGGTTAAGTGATTTTCTCAGGGTCATATAACTAGTATCTCAGGCCAGAAAATGAGTCTTCCTGATTTCAATCCCAGTTCTCTATCCACTGTGCCACCCAGCTGGATGTACAATTCCATAATGCCCTTTCCCCTGATAAATGTATTTTAGATGAATTATTATTTCTCCTTGGCTCTCCCATCTTATACTTGTGAAGCTGATTTTTTTTAACATTTATCTCATTTAAATGCCACTTATTTGCATATTCTAGCCTTTCAAGATTCTGACTAGATTTTTAGGATTTTCTCAACTAATATATTTAGCCTCACCCCCACAACTTTGTTTCATTGATTAATCTGATATGTGTTATACATGCCCTTTACCAAAGCCATTGATAAAAATATTAAGTGGCCCAAGACCACACAGATCTTTCCAGAAATCCATTAGAGGCCTCAGTTTGAAGCTGACAGTGACCCATTTAATGACCACTCTTTTAGACTAGTTATTCAACCAATTCTGCATCCTAATTGTAGCCCACCTCACTTTCTTTGGATAAGAGCCTTGGCAAATGGTTAGTTGAAAACTAAATACCCTAAATCAGAATTCCTTGCTTTAGTCTAGTAACTTTGCCCAAAAGGGAAATGAGTTTAATATGGCATGATTATTCTTAATCATTCCTTTTGTAAGATTTCTATTACATGATCATGGCTTCCCTTTCCAAATGTTTGTGAATGATCCCTTTAATAATACATGTTGGAATTTTACCAGTATGTCCATGTATACATTCAGATTATATAGTCAACAACAACAACAACAACAAAACCAACTAAAAAAACTAAACTAAAAAACAATAACCAAAAAAGGGCAAAAAGGTAAATTAAGGGTAAAAAAATTATGATTAAAGAAACACAATGGAACACCCAATAAAAATTTTAGCTAAATTAAGGCACCTTAATACGTAACTCTCTACCCTATTTTCTTGGTTACCTTCTGTCTTGACTAGGCTGACTCTCAGCACATATCTCCTCCTTATGAATTCCTTTTCAGCTCCATTGGGATGACATATCACACTCTTGGTTGTTCTTGAACTTTCTGTGATGGTTTCTCCTGCAGTTCTGCATAGCTCCAATGCATGGTGTCACTCCCTATTATGCTCTTCTTGTGGTTTTGCAGAGCTCTCAGAGGAAGTCGTCAAGTATTGATGACCTATCTGCCACTCTGCTGTTCCTAGCAGGTTCAGAAAGGATTACCTCCAGGGTTTTCTCAAGCTACCTTTCTGAGCCACAGTGTTTAGTAGGCAGTGAGGTGGTGATGATAAGAAGTCGTTTCTTAAACACTTATTATCTGTCAGGCATGGGTAAGCCATGTGGTGCAGTGATAGAGTGCCAGGTCTAAAGTCAGAAAGACTGGTCTTCATGAGTTCAAATCTGGCTTCAGACACTAGTTGTATAATCCTGAGCAAGTCACTTCACCCCATTGGACTCTGTTTCATTATAAAATGAAGTGGAGTAGGAAATGGTAAACCTCTCTAGTATCTTTGCCCAATGTGAATTTTTAGATTTTCTCCATTTTGCTTAGTCTTAGAATTCTAGCAACCAAGAATGTATACACCCCTACTTAAGAATTAAGTGTTCAGGAGGATGGCCTATAACCGACATGTGCTAGCAAGTGACAAATCAGAAACAACTGACAGACCCCCTGGGCTGTCCTAAGTCAAGCTTAAGCTACCATTGGTACATGTGAGATGTAGGAAGTGATGTAAAGAACGGTCTATATATTTCATGTCACTTCTTTTTGCTGGGGGCTCGCTCTCACTCTTGCTCTCACTCTCAGTCTTGGAGATGTTGGGCTCACTTTTGTGGAGATTTTGGTCTCTGTTGGCAGCATGGGGAGCACTGGGTGGTGTTTTGGGGTGCTTGCAGCTCTTGGTGGGTTTTGGTGTTTGTGGCTTGACAGTGAGGTAACTAGGAGAAGCTCTATAGTGTGGGTTAGGTGAGGCATTTTCCCTGAGTGACCTTGGTGAGGTGACTGATTCCTCCTTTCCTCCTTTCCTTGACCTCCAACTCCTATATGGCTTGCCAGAGCAGTCCAATTCCCTTTCTTCTCTCTCTTCTTCTTAATTTCTTCCTTCTTTTGTAACTAAACCACCATAAAAATATCAAACTTTCTGGGGGCCATCAGATCACAATGCCTTGACAGAGTCACATGTAGTAGCTGGGGAGATCACAGAGTGGTCCTTGGTGAGATGTGACTGCCCACTCTATCCCCTTGCATGACCTCTTTCATCAATGTCCCTTACCTGTGAATTGGCATGATTATTTTCCCCCCTAGTCTCAAAAGAAATAATGCAAGAGCAAAACACCTGTACCCTAATTCCCCAAAACTTCACCAAAAGATCAGACCCTCAAACCCAATCCCAAAAAGACTATCATGGTTTAACTTTTACTAAGGTACAGAATTCCCAGCAAAACCACAGCTACAGGCCAAGCCCAAAACTTTCTCATGAAGCCAGCACACAAATCAATCAAACAGGCCCATATAATAGGTACAGGTACAGTACAGGCACACTAAGCTTCAATATGCCTCAGTGACTCAATTACACAAATCAGTAACTCAAACTCCCTAGTAAGTCACCTGTGATGAAATCATTTATCTTGTCTTCTTTCTGTAATCACAATACAAAAATATAGAATGTTAATCAAGTGATTTGTTAAAAGTTAATGTATCACTTTTCCAATTATCTCTCTGATTTTGTGTATCTGCATGCCAAGAAAATGGGTATAAAAATAAATCCCAGGCCTGGGAATGTCGGAGCAGCTGTTAGATGCAAAGCAGTCCCATGGTTGTAATGATTAAGCTGTCTTCCATTTGTCATTTATTTTATTTTATTTATTTTGACTGATTGTTTACCACCAGTAGGGAAACCCTGGAGTCATGAGTGGGGCTGGACCCTGACCTTGGCACAAACTGATTTGAGTATTTTATTGGGATTGAATTTTAATCCCTGGCGACTACTAGTATAATACATTCAGTCAACAACCCTAATTTTACCCTTAACACAAGAAAACCCCAAATGGGGTCACAAAAAGTTGGACAGGACTGAAAACAACTGAACAACAACAACAAATGTGTCAGGCACTGTGTTAAGACCTGGGGATATAAATAAAAGTAAGCCAGATAGTTTGTCTCTACAGTATACTTACCTTTTAATGGGGGAAGACAATACATAAAGGGGGGTTAGAAAGTTGAATGGAGAAGGATCTTGGATGCCAGATCTTTTCAAGTGGACTCGCCTTACATAATGAGGCTATTTCCCTGTGTCCCTGCACCTGTCCTCCTGGCATTGCTATTTTTTTAAAGGATCAGTACCAGTTGCCAACACCAGGCTTATATAAGGCAACTTATATTTTGTGTCCTTTCTTGCAAGAGATATTTTATTTTCAAAAGAACACATTTTTCCTGATTAAGAACTAAAAAAGTAAGTATAATTTTCCCTAAATTACTTCTTCCATTCCAAAGAAATTGGGCATAATAAATGGATTTATTCAAATCACCCTAAACTATAACCAACTGCTTCCTGACTTCTTCCTTTAAGTCCCAACCAAAATCCCACCTTCTACAGGAAGTGTCCTTCAACTCTTCTTAATTCTAGCACCTTCTCTCTGTTAATTATTCTCTGTATAACTTGCTTTGTATCTGTTTGTTTGTATGTTGTCTCCCTCAGAAGATTGTAAACTCCTTGAGGGCAGGGTCTGCCTTTTGCCTCTTTTTGTATCTTCAAGGGCTTAGCACAGTGATCAGCACACAGTAGGTATTTAATAAATATTTATTGAGAGACTTATTAAGCATATACTTTGTGCTAGGCAAAAAAGATAGTCATTATTTTTGAGGAGCGCCACAGGGTGGGAAAGGAAGAAACAGTTAGTCCCTGGACCCTTGCAAAATGGGCAAACTCCAGGGAATTAATCTGACATCATTTGGGACTATCAAATTTTTTTTTTCAGTTCCTTCAATAGGCTACTTCCCTGAAACCTATTATAACAATAGTCAAGAGACCTTCATTGGAATTATGGTAGAGTGTTCTGCTATCTTTTATTTTTTTCAAAATTTTCTTTGTTATTTATTTATTTATCTATTATCTGTACAATTTTGGTTATCACTAATCCTCCTTGGATTCCTGATTTTGAAAATGAGAGAATTGGACTGGATGCCTCTGAGAGTTTAGGAACCCCAGCTCAATGTTGCTATGATGCTGTCATTTCCTCTTCCCATCCAGATCACAGTTTCTCCACACCTTCTCTCATCGTGCTGTTCCTGCCTATGTATTTATTCAAATCCTCATCAGATGGGCCTACCTATCCCTGATTCACCATGTGTTGGAGATATTCCTTGGATTCTTTGGATATTTTGTGACTAACTGTTCAGTCCTCACTGTAAATGAGTTAGGGAAAACTTAATAAACAAATAATCCAACTCATAGGGACAGAAATCCAAAATAAAGTACCAAAGGATGGAAACATGGTAGCCTGGTCTGCTGACAGTGCCAAGTCTCAGCTCTGGTGGCTGATGGACTCTGATGGCTGAGTAACCCTGATTGAATGACTTAGCCTCTCAGAACTCAAATCTTCAAAAAGTCTATAAACTGAAGAGAAAGTGCTAACTTCCATCAGTGGAGGAAGGTCTTCACCCAGATCTCACTCCACCAATAAAATAATAAATCTAGTCTATCCCCAGGATGAAGGAATAGTACTATGGACCAGATTATGTTCTAGGCAATTCATGACTTCCTAAAACTAACTGGCCAGGCTCTGTAAGGGTAATCAATCAGTTTTTTAAAACCCCTTTAACTTCCATCTTTGAATTAATACTGTAAAAAAATTATTTAAAATAGGCAAGGAGGAGACCAAATTATTTTGCAGATGACATGATGGTCTACTTAAAGAATCCTAGAGACTCAACCAAAAAGCTAATTGAAATAATCAACAACTTTAGCAAAGTTGCAGGATACAAAATAAACCCACATAACTCATCAGCATTTCTATATAATTCCAACACAGCTCAGCAGCAAGAACTAGAAAGAGAAATCCCATTCAAAATTACCCAAGACAAAATAAAATACTTAGGAATCTATCTCCCGAGACAAATACAGGATCTATATGAACACAACTACAAAACACTTTCCACACAACTAAAACTAGACTTGAACAATTGGAAGAACATTAACTGCTCATGGGTAGGACGAGCCAATATAATAAAAATGACCATCCTACCCAAACTCATCTATCTATTTAGTGCCATACCCATGGAACTTCCAAAAATTTTTTTTACTGATTTAGAAAAAAACATAACAAAGTTCATTTGGAAGAACAAAAGATCAAGGATATCCAGGGAATTAATGAAAAAAAAATACAAAGGAAGGGGGTCTTGCAGTCCCAGATCTCAGACTATATTACAAAGCAGCGGTCATCAAAACAATTTGGTACTGGCTAAGAGACAGAAAGGAGGATCAGTGGAATAGACTGGGGGCAAGCAACCTCAGCAAGACAGTATATGACAAACCCAAAGATCCCAGCTTTTGGGACAAAAATCCACTATTTCATAAAAACTGCTGGGAAAATTGGAGGACAGTGTGGGAAAGATTAGGCTTAGATCAACACCTCACACCCTACACCAAGATAAATTCAAAATGGATGAATGACTTGAACATAAAGAAGGAAACTATAAGAAAATTAGGCGAACACAGAATAGTATACATGTCAGACCTTTGGGAAGGGAAATACTTCAAAACCAAGCAAGAATTAGAAAGAGTTACAAAATGCAAAATAAATAATCTGGATTACATCAAATTAAAAAGTTTTTGTACAAACAAAACCAATGTAACCAAAATCAGAAGGGTAGCAACAAATTGGGAAACAATCTTCATAAAAACCTCTGACAAAGGTTTAATTACTAAAATTTATAAAGAACTAAATCAATTGTACAAAAAATCAAGCCATTCTCCAATTGACAAATGGGCAAGGGACATGAACAGGCAATTCTCAGCCAAAGAAATCAAAACTATTAATAAGCACATGAAAAAGTGCTCTACATCTCTTATAATCAGAGAGATGCAAATCAAAACAACTCTGAGGTATCATCTCACACCTAGCAGATTGGCTAACATGACAGCTATGCAAAGTAATGAATGCTGGAGGGGATGTGGCAAAGTGGGGACATTAATTCATTGCTGGTGGAGTTGTGAATTGATCCAACCATTCTGGAGGGCAATTTGGAACTATGTCCAAAGGGCGATAAAAGACTGTCTGCCCTTTGATCCAGCCATAGCACTGCTGGGCTTGTACCCCAAAGAGATAATGGACAAAAAGACTTGTACAAAAATATTCATAGCTGCGCTCTATGTGGTGGCCAAAAATTGGAAAATGAGGGGATGCCCTTCAATTGGGGAATGGCTGAACAAATTGTGGTATATGTTGGTGATGGAATACTATTGTGCTAAAAGGAATAATAAAGTGGAGGAATTCCATGGAGACTGGAACAACCTCCAAGAAGTGATGCAGAGCGAGAGGAGCAGAACCAGGAAAACATTATACACAGAGACTGATACATTGTGGTACAATCGAAGGTGATGGACTTCTCCATTAGTATCAATGCAATTACCCTGAACAATCTGCAGGGATCTAAAAAAAAAATACTACCCACAAGCAGAGGATAAACTGTGGGAGTAAAAACACCGCTGAAAAGCAACTGCTTGACTACAGGGTTGGAGGAGATAAGACTGAGGAGAGACTCTAAATGAACACTATAATGCAAACTCCAACAACAGGGAAATGGGTTCGAGTCAAGAACACATGTGATAACCAGTGGAATCATGCGTCGGCTATGGGAGAGGGAAAGGCGGGGGGGGGGGGGGGGAAGGGGAGGGGAGGAAAAGAAAACGATCTTTGTTTCCAGTGAATAATGTATGAAAACGACCAAATAAAATAATATTAAAAAAAATTATTTAAAGCCACAGAATCATACATTTAAAAAAATAGCATTTATATAGAACTGAAAAGTTTGCAAAGCATTTTTACTCATATTTTCTCATTTGATCCTTACAAAAAAACCTAGATGTTATGATGATGTCCATTTTACAGGTGAGAAAACCAAGGAGCAGAGAGTTTAAGTGACTTGACCAGGGTCATATAGCAGGGAAAACATTCTATCCACTGTACCACCTAACTACCTCAGAATCATAGATTTGGCAGCATAAGGGATGTCACAGGACATCTAGTCTAAATAAATAGAAAGGAGAAGGGCAGAGGTTTATATTTTTATAATTGAGGAAACTGAGATTAATCTATTTGATCTATGACTACATCTACACCCAAATCATATCCATTTACCTCAAGGAGGTGAAAAGTTCACTGCCCACAGTTCATGATGGAACTAAGCTTGTTCTCTGCTTATCACTATCATTATCTTAGTCTGAAGCCTACACTAGGAATTCCTGGTATTTACTACTTGGAGTTAAATAAGCTCCCACGTTGCTATTAACGTGCTACCCTGAATTCTCTCCGGGTGGCTAAGGTCTCAGAGTGGTTTGTCTCCCATAACCAATACAGGTACAGTGAAAAGGGATATTGTTGAGATTAGATAACTAAGCTCTTTGTTGAAAGGCACAATTGCCAGGCCCATATGGCAGCAAAAGTGGATTCTATTTAAAATCCACATCCTGGTGGATTAAAATTGAGTTCTATTTTGGACTGTCTACATTCCTATATCTCTGATTTCAAATGGTTCTGGACAGGTCCTTGTGCCCCTACTTTATGCTATGAAGATGTGATGACATTAGCTGAAAAAGTCAATTTCTGGAGCATGAGTTCTTTTTTTTTCATTGATTTCCATTATAAATTTGAATATGTGTTCCTATAAAAAAAAGAAAAAAAATTCCCATTTCAGTAAGTTGATATTCATATTGGGCACTATAACATTCCATGACACCCCATTCTATGGGAGAGAGCAACACTGTCCCAAAATAGCTCTTGCCTTCTCGTGCATGGAATAGTCCAATTTTAGGACAGGACAGGGTTTTATTGGCTTGTTGCAGTCCCCCAAAGTTGTAGAAAATCAATTAGTATTTTAGTATAATATAGTTCTAATAGTAGATTTCTGTAAATTGAATTTATTTAAAACAGAAACATCTATAGTATCAAGTCACATTCTCTAAGGTAAAAACTATCCAAGAATAGCCATGGGAGTCCATCAGAAGAAAGAACTCTTTCCCCCCCCCCCCAAAAAAGCATATGTTATGGGGGCAGCTGGGTGGCTCAGTGGATTGTGATCCAGGCCTAGAGATGGGAGGTCCTAGGTTCAAGTTTGACCTCAGATACTTCCTAGCTGTATAGCCCTGGGCCAATCATTTAACCCCATTGCCTAGCCCTTACCTCTCTTCTGCATTGGAACCAATACACAGTATTGATTCTAAGATGAAAAGAAAGGGTTTAAAAATAATAAAGTATATGTTATATTTAACACAATTACTAACAACACTTCCCTGCTTATCTGTAACATCTTCTGAACTTTCTTCTCTTTTCTGTGTATTTCAAATTTTTTTGAGAACTAATTTTTTAAATGAACAAAACATGGGTAGCTTTCCCCCTACCCTCCTCCCCCAAAACTTTTGCTTGAGGTCTAGACTTTGAATTATTCACCTAGTTTTTCCCACCAAGGAGGCTTCCTATCTCTCTCAATATCAATTTCCTTGTTCACAGCTTTGGTTCCATCCATACTGTTCTCTTTGCTATAACTTTCATCTAAAGTTGAGTGAATGTATCCAGAGAAAGAACTGTGGGAGCAGAAACGTAGAAGAAAAACATGTGATTGATCACATGGTTTGATGGGGATATGATTGGGGATGTTGACTTTAAATGATTATTGCAAATAGTAATAATATGGAAATAGGTTTTGAACAATGATACATGTAAAACCCAGTGGAATTGCTCTTTGGTTCCAAGATGGGGAGAGAGAAGAGGGAAGGGAAAGAACATGCGTCATGTAACCATGGGAAAATATGCTAAATTAATTAATTGAATAGATTAAAAAAATAAATTAAAATATAAAATATAAAATTGAGTGGATGACACTCTCCCTTTCCCGATGGGTTCTCTTGTTTCCACTTCTAAAGTATCCCTTGCCTATTAGAAAGTTCTTCTCCCCAAGCTTTACTTTTTTCTAAAACAAAACAAAACCAAACAAAAAATACCAATCAGTACTAATTTAAAGGAAACACATTTTCTTAAATTTAGAAAAGTAGTTGTAAAGATCTCATAATAAGAGACCTAAAAAAGCAAGTCATTCAAAATATCCATATGTTCTTTAAGGAAACACTAAGAAGGATAAGGGGCAGGTACGTGGTGGCTCAGTGGATAGAGCATCAGGTCCAAAGTCAGGAAGACACATCTTCCTTAGTTCAAATATGGCTTCCGATACTTATCAGCTGTGTGACCCTGGGCAAGTCACTTAACCTTGTTTGTCTCAGCTTCCTCGTTTGCAAAATGAGGCAGAGAAGGAAATGGCAAACCATTCCAGTCAATTTCCCAGGAAAACTCTAAATGGAGTCACAAAGAGCTGGACATGTTCTTTAAGGTTTTCCTACCAAGCACCACTGAAAATGACTGGACAATATTAAGAGTAAGAGTAAAAAGATTATATCTTCTAAGCTAGAATAGGTCAAAAGACATTCAGTTAGCTCAATCCAAAATTGCACCGGGACAAGGCAAAGACTCATATATTTAGATCTAGAGCAGACCTTAGAGCCATCAAATCCAACCCCTCATCTTACATATGAGGAATATGAGACGGCAGAAATTAAGTGACTTCTCTGAGGAAGCTAGGTTCTACAGTGGGTAAAGTCCTAGGCCTGGAGTTAGGAATACTTAAGTTCAAATGCAAGTCATAGACATTTGCTAGTTGGGTGATCCTGGGAAAGTCACTTAACCTCTGTTTGCCTCAGTTTTCTCTTCTGTAAAACAGGGATAATAATATTGCCTATCTCCCAGGGTTGCTATAAACATAAAATGGGAAAATAAGTTCATTAATTGGAATTAGGCCAGATTGTCAGGGTAAAAGAATCTAGGTAGCACAGTGAATAGAAAGCCAGGCCTGGAGTCTGGAGGACCTGGAGTCAAATCTGGACCTAGACACTTCCTGGCTGTGTGACCCTGGGAAAGTCACTTAATCCCAACTGGCTAGCCCTTCACATTTTTCTGCCTTAGAACCAATAGTTACTATCAATTTTAAGACAGATGGTAAGAGAATAAACAAACAAACAAATATATAAATAAGTACAAAGGGTAAGTAGAGGCTTTGGGTGGGAGTAAAATTAGAAATAGTCAAAGTAGATTATAAAATAAAAGGTTCAAAATACATTATGGAAGGCTGTAGTACTTAGAAGTGCAAACAAAGGGAATTGTTGCCTTTTCTTTCAATGGGTGGTAAATCTGTCCATTTTATTTTATTTTTCAATTTTTATAGCAAATTTCTACATAAATTTTTCAAAGTTATATGATCCATGTTGTCTCTCTCCTTTCTTCCCTATCTCTTCCAGGAACTGATGAGTAATTCAATCTGAATTATACACGCATAAATCCATCCACTTAAAAAAGGCCATTTAGTATTTCCTTTTAAGATCTTCATTTTATTCAAACCCAAAAACTGGACTAAGGAGCTCAGGGTACCAGAAGGTAGATAGATTGTAGAAACAGTCGTTGTCATGTCGGGAGGTCCAATAAATGAGGAAGCTGTGCCTCTCAATCTTCTCTCCATCTCTCCTACAACCCAGGATTTAGGGATGGTTAGATGGGCTGATTTTTTAGGGTTGGCTACACTATGCACTATGGGGTGTATGGGGTGCTCAGGGAGGGTAGTATCTCTGGTATGGAGGGCTTTTCATGCCCTCCTAGGGCAGCTTTCCAGCCTCTGACCCCCATCTGACACCCAGCTCTCACTTGTGGCTCCCAGTAGCTGCTAGCATGCGGCAGCGGCCACACCCCGGGGAACGGCTTCGACAGGCCGGCTAAACCTTGTGAGGGTAGCCATCGGGTCGTAGACCCCTGGTGAACCAGGGCTTTGCTCACCCAGCATGTGAAGACTGCTTCGGTGGAACAGACGGAAGAAACCAACAAGAAGGTTCAACGGCTGAGAGGGCGACGCAGCAAAGCACTGTGGAGTGCTCAGGGCGTGTTGGAGCACAAAAGACAACATGGCCATCCAATGCAGCTGAGGAAGTCTCCGGGTGTAACGACTTTTCATGCCACTGGACCCAGACTTCCAACCGAGAGAGTGGGACTGTCTCTGTGCATCGACTTTTCCACTTAAATCTTCATGCACAAGTGTCTTTGTGCACAAAAATGCACAAAGATAATAGTCATCCTGGTTACCGAGAGACTACTACTACTACTACTACTATTACTACTACTACTACTACACTATGCAAAATTCACTTGAGAGACCTAGAATTAAAATTTCATTTTGGAAGTTCAAAAGTGGATCAAATATATCTTTTTTGTCAAATGATGGCTTATCTAGAGGTGGCTCAATGGATAGAGAGCCAGGTTCTAAAGACAGGATGTCCTGGATGCAAATCTAACTTCAGATAGTTCCTAACTGTGTGGCCCTGATAATGTCACTTTACCCAGTTCCCTACCCTTATTGCTCTTCTCCCTTGGAACCAATACTTAGTATCAATTCTAAGGCAGAAGTTGAGGATTTTTAAAAAAATGATGCAGGAAGGAGAAGGAAGGATGGAGGGACTTGACTGGGAAATTTTAATGTAATACACAAACAAGTTTAAAACAAAAACTATATACATATATATGTTTTAAATTGAGACACAATTGAAAAAGCAATAAAATAAGTTTAAGAAAAAAACAACTGGCTCATAAGTGAAGTAACCAAAATGAAATAAGGTAAGATGGTGCTCTATCTCATGGAAGCTACAGTATGGAAGTAACTAGCCCAACATTACATGAGTTGCTGGCCTAGGATTTGAATCCAGACCTTCTGTTTCCAATTCAGCCCTCTTTTCATTATGCCAACTACTTCCTACTGTGTCTTCCACAATTTTCAGGCAGACAGGTCTAACAAAGGAAGGGAGACATAAAACTTGGGATGACTATGCAATGAAGAGAAGGCAGGTAGAGTAAGCAGTGTCCTGCCCAGGGTCACACAGATGGTAACCGTCAGACATTGCATATGAACACTTCCTTATCTTTTAACTCTTGAGTAAATGGTATTTCCACTCTAATATGCTGCCTCCCATTTCAGTGCTAACCCAAGTCTCACTCTTTTCAAATAGTCCCACACACCTTAATTTGGCTTCAAACTCAATTATATCTCCTTAAGCCAATAAAACCACATCCCTCTTGCTCACCAGGTCTTTCTGCTCTCTCTCTCTCTCTCTCTCTCTCTCCTCTCTCTCTCTCTCTCTCTCTCTCTCTCTCTCTCTCTCTCTCTCTCTCTCTCTCTCTCTCTCTCTCTTTCTCTCTCTCCTCTTTCTCTCTCTCTCTCTTTCTCTCTCTCTCTTTCTTTCTTTCTCTCTCTCTCTCTCTCTCTCTCTCTCTCTCTCTCTCTCTCTCTCTCTCTCTCTCTCTCTCTGCTGATGAGGAATTAAAGTCCTAAAAACGTGAAGTTACTTACCTAAAGTCATCCAACCAGTTGGTAGCAGAGCTGGAATTATTAATCCAATGTTCCTTCACCTACAGTAAACTGACTCTTGACTCTTAAAACTCTGCTAGGTTAACTTGTCAATTTAGGGAAATATTGTAAAAATCCACCAAGATTTACAAAGCAAAACAACTCACTCACATAAAAACAAACCAAATCCTTGCTAAAGATAAATCCTTAAAAATAGAGAATCCAATTACACAAGCTCTCTCCATGCATGACTCAAACAGATGCACTTCCTCCTGGGGTCAGATGTTGAGGGGGAGAGTGTCACAGATAAAGACAGATGTGATAAAGACAAGTCACTGTGAGGAGTACCAGCAAATGTTCTATACGTATTTCTGTGGGGAGTTAATTAAGTTTAATATTGAAAGATTCCTGATTATCTTGCCTCAGGTACATTTCCACCAATGCAGAAAGCTGTGATTTTTTGACTTGGTCAAAGCCTTCAAGAGTTCCAGTTGTCAAGGAAAAAAAAAAGATTACCTCCATGCTAGATTGGTAAAGTCTTTCCAAGTTTAACTAGGCTGGTGTTAGAATGACAGACAGCAGTCCATGGCCAGACCTGTTCTTGGAACCCTGCTTGGGAGAAAATGTTATACTCATAAGTATTCTTCTGGCATAGCCTTCAGGAACCCAGGGTCATTTTCATGTTATATGGAGAAAGATGAAAAGAAAAAGAAGAGAGAAGGGGAAGGGAAGGGAAGGGAAGGGAAGGGAAGGGAAGGGAAGGGAAAGGAAAGGAAAGGAAAGGAAAGGAAAGGAAAGGGAAAGGAAAGGAAAGGAAAGGAAAGGAAAGGAAAGGAAAGGAAAGGAAAGGGAAGGGAAGGGAAGGGAAGGGAAGGGAAGGGAAGGGAAGGGAAGGGAAGGGAAGGGAAGGGAGGGAAGGGAAGGGAAGGGAAGGGAAGGGGAAGGGAAGGAAAGTGATCAGGGAGAAAGAGGAAAAGGAGAAAGAGAACAGAGAAAAGACAGAAAGGAGGAGGGTAGGAGGAGAAAAGATCATATATAAACAAATACAAATAAGACTGAATACTGCTTAGATCGCTTTACATAAATTTTATTCAATCATATTTACTGGATAATAAAAAGGGAGACTCCACTAGCTTATCTGGGATGAAATAGAACTTTGGCCAAAAAGGACTATTTTCTTGATATTATTATAGAGGGTTTTTTTAAGTTTTCAAAATTTATTCCTTTTCATGGATTGACAATTATACCATTAAACATCTGATGGCTTTGCTATCTGAATGACTTATTCTGCTCAGAAGGAAAGTTTCTTACATACAGAATACAGGATAAATATGGGGCAACCAGGCTGCTCCATGGATTGAAAGTCAGGCCTGAGGTCAGGAGGACTTGGGTTCAAATGTTTCCAAGCTGTATGACTCTGCGTAAGTCAGTTCACCCCAATTGCCTAGCTCTTACCACTCTTCCGCCTTGAAAATTGATATTTAGTATCAATTCTAAGACAGAAGGTAAGTTTAAAATAAAACACAGAATAAGAATAACCTGAGCTGACCTATTTCCTCTCATAGTTTCCCCTCATTTTCTCAATTTGAAATTCTGTAACATATGAATCTCAGCTGACTCTAAGAAAATGTAGACAACTTTATATATCATTATAGATGCAAATATATTAGTTACATGTTATTTTTGGATATATTTGGAATATATATTAGTTATATAGTTATATGTATTAGTTGTATACAAATATATTAGTTATATAGTTGTCTATGTTATATAGTTATATATGTAAATTTATATTAGTTACATAGTTATATATATATAACTATAAATTAGTTATTTAGAAAACTTTATGTTAGTTTTATCTCTGTCTGTCTGTCTGTCTGTCTATCTTTCCATCTAAGGTTAAATGTGGCTAGGTCACATTTGCAGCTCTTATAGCTGTTACTGATGTAAAGGGGGGTAAATGGTCCAAGTATTTAGCATGTGATGATGCCATTTAGGAGGCCATGAAGGAGGATAGGGTTGAGTCAAGTCAGTGAGTATTTGTTAAATGCTAACAATGTACTGAGTCTATTTACAAGGTGCAAATGCTAACACTGAAAATTTAACATTCAGCTCTTTTGACGTTTGTGGCACTCACCCCAGCACATCTCTGATTCGAGTTCTAGATCAACAAGACTTTGATTCTATATTTTCCCTTCTTGCCCTTGATTTTCACTTTAACCTGTTTCCCTGGAGTAACAATATGAAGGAGAATATTTGAAGAAGACCCATTTTGTGCTTGGCCTCTTGCCCTGGATACTGCATCTTGCTAAGATTGATTTTATCCAGAGGGCTGATGGGATAGAGGATGAACAATGCCTCAGTGACTGTGACAGTCATCTAAAGGAAAATCATTGGCTTCACAGACTTAAAAAAAAAACAAATAAAAAACCAACAATAAAACTCTGCCTCTTTCTAAAAAATTTGTAGCCCTGTGAACTTATATTAAGCACTTGCTACCTGCTTATGCTAAGTGCTGGGTATATGAAGAGAGGTAAAAGACAACCTCTGCTCTCAAAGAGTTTAAAATCTAATGGAGGGCAAACATGGACACAACTCATTACAGACAAGCTAGATGGGTGATCAACAGGAAGTAATCAGCAAAGGAAAGAGATTAGGTCTAGGAGAGATGGCAGAGGCTTCCTATAGAAGGGAGGGCTTAAATAAAATGGGATGTGAAAGAACCCTGGAAGAGGAGAGAAAGAGGGGAGATTATTCCAAGCAGGAAGGACAGGTAGAACAGCTGAACATTCTGCCTCTTGGTGGGTCTGCTTTTTATTATATACTTCATATTGACCCATTCAAATAAAAAAAAAAAGTAGGGAAAAAATCATTCCATCTTTCCCAGGGCCAAGAAGAAAAATTTACCTATTGATTAGAATTGTCTCAAATTTAACCTGATTCAATTGTTTCTTTCTTTCTTTCTTTCTTTCTTTCTTTCTTTCTTTCTTTCTTTCTTTCTTTCTTTCTTTCTTTCTTTCTTTCTTTCTTTCTTTCTTTCTTTCTTTCTTTCTTTCTTTCTTTCTTTCTTTCTTTCTTTCTTTCTTTCTTTCTTTCTTTCTTTCTTTCTTTCTTTCTTTCTTTCTTTCTTTCTTTTTTGCAAAATTATTCCTTATCTATGGCAAGATGCTCAATCCAAAAATCCTTACAAAAAAAAAAAAGACCCATTCTAGCTGGCCAATTTATTTGTTTTTTTATTTATTATTTTAAAAACCCTTACCTTCCATCTTAGAATCAATACTGGGTATTGGTTAAGTGACTTGACCAGGGTCCACACAGCTGGGAAGTGTCTGAGGTCACCTTTGAATCCAGGACCTCCCTCTGGCTGTCAATCCATGGAGCCACCCAGCTGCCTCCTAGAGGGCCAATTTAACAAGTATTTATGTCTGTGCTGGTTTCCTAATTGTTGATGTCTCCTCCAATTCTTTTTCTTCTTTTTTTGGTCTAGATCTATGATTTTATTAGCATAGGAACCTCCCAAGGAGGAAACATCTTCTGTCAATGCAGAATTAGTCTATAGCATAGTGTCTTAGAGTTTCTTGGAGTCACTAATTGGTTAAAGAGATTTGCCCAGGGTCACACAGCTAATATGTCAGAGGCAGGGCTCTGACCCATCCCGTCTTTGTGTAGTTCCTATTTAGGGGCTATGTACATGCTGTTCCCTCCCCCAAATAGATTATAAGCACTGTGGGGGCAGGGATTGTCTAAATCCTAAACATTTGGAATAGTTCCTTGTATCTAGGGTGCATTTAATAAAAGTCTGTTGAATTGAATTGAGTTATTGTTCCTCTAGTACTTTTTTTAAGCCCTTACCTTCTGTCTTAGAATCAATATTGAGTATTGGTTTCAAAGTAGGAGAATGGTAAGGGCTAGGCAATGGGGGTCAAGTGACTTGCCCAGGGTCACACAGCTGGGAAGTGTCTGAGGCCAGATTTGAACCTAGACCTCCCGTCTCTAGGCTGACTCTATCCACTGAGCGACCCAGATGCCCATCCTCTAGTACTTTCAATTTATAATCTTTTTGGGTAGAGATTCTCTATATTGTACCACTATCCTCAGTTCATGCATTTCTTTAGGCATTGTGGTATTGTGAAAAATGTCCTAATTAAAGAGTCAGAAAAACCTGTTTCCCAAAGGGATAGCCACTAGGCTTGGGAAGGGACCTCAGAGGTTATCTAGTCCAACTATTTCCCAAATTTGATTAAATTCATCAAACATTTAATAAGTATCTCCTATGGGGTTTGCTAGGTGGCACCATGGATAGAATGCTTGACTTGGAGTCACAAAGGCCTGAGTTCAAATCAGCCTGAGTCACTGACTAGCTGGGTGACCCTGGGCAAATCACTTAACTCTGTCTCAAAAAAAAAAAGTATTATGTACAAGGTCTTAAAGCCATCCCTTCTTTGGCAATATTTGAAAAGCATTCATTGCTCCTTCTTCCGAAGGCCTTCAGTAACAAGAAATACACCATCTCACAAGACAGCCCATTCAAATCTTGGTTTTCCCTTTACAATTGGGTTAATCTTGTTCAATTTATTTCACTTTCCTGATTCCCTATCTATAAAATGGAAATGTTAATACCTGCAGGCTGGTTATGAAGATCAAATTACATCTCGGGTCTTGTACATGCAAATTATATATTGTGTCTTTTATATTTATAGAGTACCATAAAGCGCTATATAAATAGAAACTTATTGTTGCCTGAATTTCTCCCAATATGATACCATTTAGTGTCTATACTGGAGCACTTTGATTCTTTTGTTTTTTTTTTTGTCTTAAAATTTTTGTATTTAATTAATTAATTAATTTAGAATTTTTTTACATGGTTACATGATTCATGTTCTTTCTCTCCCCTCCTTCTACCCCCCTCCCATAGCTGATGCGCAGTTCCACTGGGTTTTACATGTGTTATTGATCAAGACCCATTTCCATACCATTGATAATTTTAGAGTTGACATCCCCAATAATAACCCCCTCGAATCATGTGATCGATCATATGTTTTTCTTCTGCATTTCTGCTCCCACAGTTCTTTCTCTGGATGTGGATAGAGTCCCTCAGAATTGTCCTGGATCATTGCATTGCTGCTAGTAGAGAAGTCCATTATATTCGATTGTGAGCACTTTGATTCTTAAATGGTTCAGAAAGCACTTGGATTTTTTAAGGAGTCCAGAGCTGTTTCCAGAGATTGGCACCTCTCATCAAAACAACCCATTTCTTTATCTGTGTTTGTCTTTGCACAGACAGAGTTTCGTTAAAAAAATCTCCTTTCTAAACTCATTTCTTTGAGTGGTACTTTTTTTTTCCAAATAAAAACTAGTAAATAGTTTTAAAAAACCTAGACACAGCCCTTGTTAAATTTCCACTCCCTAATAACTGTCTCTGTAGTCAAAATTGCTGTGAGTCGGTCGAGTTTTCCCCCTCTAAGCCATGGGAAATTAGCCTGGGAGGTTTAGGCAAACATGACCTATAAACTGGGGGGATTGTCTGAGTGTCAAGTTTCCAGCACTTACCCTCCCTGTAACCACAGGTTTTCATAGTACAAGTGATGACTCAATCCTTTACCCTCTCCAGCCAGATAAATTGAGTTCCAATTACATTGCTACAAGTGCGTTGTCTGGATGAGACCTTAAAACCTGTCTGCCCTTTGTGGAGACAGAGGGCCTGGCTTATCTTTTAATGGTCTTAGTCATCCTATGGAAGTTACATGAACTTATTTTGCTTTGAATGTCAGACCTGATTCCAATCTAAGACCTGGCACCGTGTCATGCCTCTTAAAGCCATCTCCCACGTGAGTGGCTTCCAGAATGGCAATGGGTGCGTTAGACCAGGAAAGTGGTCTGTGTGAGACCGAATCAAGTGGCCAGGTGATTGACGACAAGATGGCATCATGCTTAGCTCAGATCCTTAGAGACTCTCCCAGAACAGCCCTGGGAAAGAGTTCATTTCTTGGAATGTCCCAGTTCCATTTAAAGCAAAATATACTGACCACTTCCCATGTAAACTTTTTTGTAGAGAAGCCATCCCTGTACTTTTCAGTGACTGGGAACTGAAAACGGACACACTGAATGAAAACCAGGATTCCAGGCTTCTTTTGACTCGTTGGGGAAGCCATGGAAAATAAACAAACTCTGAATAATTTAATATTGCAACAAAATGAGCCGCATCCTTTCCTTTCCTAAGATGTCAGAACTGAGAACGAGAAGCACATCGTTTCCACTTGGAAAGCCCAAATAATTTCAAAGCCCCCAACAATATCAGTTTCTTTGTACCCATATTCCTACAAATTTAGTGTGTCTCTACCATGAGCACATACAAAATGATACTATTTCATACATTGGTGTGGCCATCATTATGTTGGGGCGTGTACATAATCACCCAAAAGGTAACCATTTCCATGGAATAATTTAACTAATAGCAAGTAGACTGTTGAAAATGTAGTCTTGAACCAATCTCCCCCTCCACCCACTGAGTCACTGCCTTGCAGGCAAAAACCTGCACAAACATAGTATAAGGGTGCTGCTCAGGCCCCCTGCTTATGGGACTTGGCCCTGTCACTTTGTCAGTATGATGGAGACCCCAGTGAGCCGGCAGGATTCCAGCTCTATGGAAGGCTCATTTAAGAAAAGAGTGTGCTGGGAAACTCTGGCTCTTCCTCCCTGAAGAGAACCCCAGAGGGAATTCTCCATCTTGGTGAATCCTGAATCTTGCTCCTACAGAGCCAAAATGATTGCAGAGGTCCCCCTGGAAGGGGTTCTCCAAGCCCCACTGGAATTTGGGGGGAAAGTAAATGGCTTAGGAGGTCCCTGAGGATTACAGTGGATGAAATAAAGAAACAAAGTGTCGCCATGTCAGCATCCATTATGACTGCAGATGGAATGATTTATATTTTCCACAAAGATGCAATGGGCAAGAGTTCAGGATCTTGCTGAGAACCTGTCTCTTACTGTGACATATAATTTTCAGAGATGCTCAAAATAAGTAACCACTTCCCATGGCACTGTCAACTTTTAGACACAAGACTTAAAAGGGAAGCCGTATCCCATGTAGGGGTGGAGTGGGGTGGGGAGGGAGAACTAGGAAATGGTTTCTGGGTAAGACATGTAAAGTTCAATGACATCCTATCCATTTAAAAAGGACAATATTAAAACCCAGCATTATCTCAAGTCTGGAATATCACAATATGTCACAATAGACCTGTCATTCCCATGCCTGTTTTTACAACATTCTTGGATGTCTCCAGTTGTCTCTTGAAGGACTGTGAAATTCTCAGGAAAAAAAGAGAAACCAGTTTACTTACATAAAGACACTCATGTGAACTATGGCACTAAGACCCAGCAGATTTTGAAGCCACGCTTCAGAACTCTTACAGATCCCTTCAACCTTGGGAAGTTGTCCATTTTGTCCCATGATGTTTTGGGGGCTGCCCTTTTGAGGGATTGTCTCCAGAGTCTGCTGGACATTATCTATCTCTTCTCTTTCCTAATTGGGGCAAGTCATTATTCTCCAAGCATAGTTTGGATGTTAGGGAAACAGGTAGAAGCTGTCCGGAGTCAAGCCCGATAAATATGTTAGGTGGTCAAAACCAAAGGATTATACAAGATTGGTTTACTTATGTAACTCTGAAGGAAAGAACCAATGGATTTGCTTAAAGGTGGGTGCTTGTTTGTTTTTTTGTTTTAGCATGTAACCACTTAAGAATACTTTAAAAGACAACTCTGGTGCTGTTCACTCATTTCAGTTGTGTCCAACTCTTTGTGACTCCATTTGGGGTCTTCTTGGCACAGACACTGAACTGGTTTACCATTTCCTTTTCCAACTTATTTTATGGATAAGGAAACTGAAGAAAACATGGTTATGATTAGCTCAAGGTCATATAGCTACTAAGTGTCTCAGGCTGGATTTGAACTCAGGTCTTTATGATTCCAAACCTGGCACCCTATCCACTGAGCCACTTGCCTGCCTCCAAAAAAAGGCAGCTCTACTATGGATATATAAGAAGAATTGGTTTTGGAATCAGGGTTTTGTTTTTGTTTTTTCCTATGCTGAATTTCCTCCTACCAGTAATATATTGGGGCAACTTTACTATAACCACTATCATTCGAGTATACACACATTAATTCTTGACTTCCAAGCATTAATACATAATGCTTAATTACCCTTTTTAGATTTGCCCTCTCCTGTTCTGGAGAATAGTAGCTGAAGAACTCTGAGGACTCCATAAGTCAGCCCTGAGAAAAGATGAGGTCCCAGAAATCAAGAGACAATGTTTTTGGTGAGCCAGCTGTGAACACCCTTTCATAGCTTGCCTGGGTTCAGAGTGATGTTGATTTAACAGCACAGGACAGGGAGGATCTGGTCTCCTGACCTTCTATCCCTTGAGGCCTAGAGGAAGTTTGAGGAAAGAGGTGGTAAGTATGGTCCCTGTTTATTTTGATTCTTTATTATTTGTCTTGTGTCTCTATACCCTTTGCACTATTATGTCATCCTGTGATTTATACTGTATTTGTTTAAAGGGTTCAAAACAAAAAAGGAGCTTGAGAGTCATTGACTAAGGATCAGAAATGGTCGCCCTGGGCCATAATTCATGTATGTTTGTGAATATCATACCCAACTTTGTGAGTGGAAGGGAGTGACCTCATCAATGTCCAAGGAGACGACAATATGGTGCTATGATGCCAAAAAGATTAGGGATGTTTACTCAATAGAAACTGTCCCTTGCTTCAGTAGAGTTTAGACAATGTCTAACTGGATGGAGAAATTGTACAATATTTGCTTTGGAAATGAATTCAATAAATCCTGGAATGGAAATATAATAGAACAGGTGGACTGATGTTAGGAAAGTGAACTATGGGAGTTGGACTCAGTAAAATGTCTTTATGAACAAATAACTGGAAAAGAACAAGGGGTTATAAAATTGGGTTTGGTGATCTTGAGACCACCATGACAGTTTGCCTTTAAGGTAGACCATAACTTAGAGGATTTGTACATGGTGCCCATTGTTATAGGACTGGGCCTGATGGTTTTGAGGCTATCATGGCAATGTCCTCTTAAGGGAGACTGTAAACATATGAAAATGTACTCATGGAATAATACTGACCATGACATTTAAAAAAAATTTATTTAATTAATTAATTAAGAATATTTTTCCATAGTTACATAATCCATGTTCTTTCTCTCCCCTCTTACCCCCCCCCCATGCAATTCCACTGGGTTTTACCTGTGTCATTGATCAAGACCTATTTCCACATTATTGATATTTGCACTAGGGTTGTCATTTAGAATCTACATCCCCAATCATATCCCCATTGAATCACATGATCAAGCAGTTGTTTTTCTTCTGTGTTTCTACTCCCACAGTTCTGACCATAACATTTTTTGAAGATTGATTCACCTTTGTTCCCCAAGTAATATTTTGTCTATTACTAACTTGTTTTTTCCCTCCCTGATAGATGTTCAATTCTTCTCTCCTAAAGATATAAATGTGATTCAAGTGAGCCCTGCATTACAGGGAGACCCTTGGGTTAGAAGATGCTAAGGTGTGAGTTTCAGAGCTGATTTCATCTTGAAATTCAGATCAGCCAGGTGGAAAATGGATAGAAATCTATGTTACTGCCTGACATATTCTTTCAAAGAGAATAGATTTAGAGCTAAAAAAAAAAACAAAAAAAAACTTGGAGATTAGCTAGTATATGTTCTTTGTTTAAAAAAATTCTTCCTATATTAAAAAATTTAAAATGAGTAACAATCATATCTTACATGGGTAAATTTAAGAAAAGAAAGTCCTAGAGAAATATTGATTTGGTAAATGCAGCTGCCCATCCATAAGCCATTTTATAATATGTTTATAGAGCAATTTTTAGTGTAAAATCTTTCATTCTTAAGAGATTGGATCAAAACTTTGAATAAAACAGATTATTTTCATTTATATCTTGATTTTCTGCTTCTAGGGTGTTTTGTTCTATTGTAGGAAGAGAATTTTTTGTTTAAATATTTTAGTACTCCTTTTGCTAGTCATTTGCCATTTTTCTAAGATGACTTTCAAACATTTTTTTTAAACCCTTACCTTCCATCTTGGAGTCAATACTGTGTATTGGCTCCAAGGCAGAAGAGTGGTAAGGGCTAGGCAATGGGGGTCAAGTGACTTGCCCAGGGCCACACAGCTGGGAAGTGTCTGAGGACAGATTTGAACCTAGGATCTCCGGTCTCTAGGCCTGACTCTCAATCCACTGAGCCACCCAGCTGCCCCCTTGACTTTAAAACATGTTAAAATTTTTTCTTGAAAGCTTTGAAATAGCAGTTTAACACCAGCTGGTGTTATATCCTATGCAGAACACTTAAAGATAAATATATTTTATTACCACCTGACAGCTCTTGCTATACCAGCACAAATGAAGTAGTATCCTTCTCCCAATCAGTCTTCCTTTCATAGGTAGCTGTTAGGGCAAGTGGATGGAACACTGGTTCAAATTCAGCCTCAGATTTGAGCTGTGTGGCCCTGGACAGGTCAGGGGAAAAAGCATGAAAGAAGACCCAAAATATTGAGGTGATGTTTACTCACCAAAAAAGGGGCAAAAGCAGAGCTTTAAGAAGGAATGAATGCTAATGCCCAGGGCAAGAACCACAAAATGATCCTTGGGCAAATGGTATGAAAAGACCTCTCAAATCAATTGTTTAAGGAAATCATTGGGTATGGCATGAGAGACCTCAGAGAGACCCTTCACCATGAAACAGAGGCAGCTCCATAGAGGAAAACTCTGGGCGCATTTCAAATATGGAGGAGTAGAGGAAAGGACTCTCCTGGCGTCTAAAGTACTTCCTAGGATAATTCCCCCAGGAAGTGATCTATCTTTTAGATAATGATTTTAGGTAACTAACCTTTAGTTGCCTTCATCTGTTTAAGGAGAACAAGTATCAGCATCTTTTCAACTTCAGTATACTGATACAAAGCCTTAGTGGCGCTGCTTAGTTATGGCAATGCAGAGAAATAGGAAGCTAGATAACCCAAACTACCTAGTACTCAATGGAATTTCATTTGGAAAGAAAGGTTATGAATAGAGAGTAATATATACTGTATGAGCTAATTATATGGTGGTACTACCCCCCCCACTACTTTTTTTCCTATCAAGTTCACTTGGGGGATGGTAATGATGGGGATGAACAGGCTAGAGTCTGTATAAAAAATTACTTATGGAAAGGCTTTATCTGTACATGTGAATGAAAAAAATATATCTTAGAACTAGTAGAGAGGAAAGGAGCCATGTTTTGAATAACAGAAAATATCCTAAAAGAAAGGATATCTACAATCGAAGGTGATGGACTTCTCCATAAGTATCAATGCAATTTCCCTGAACAATCTGCAGGGATCTAAAAAAAAATACTACCCACAAGCAGAGGATAAACTGTGGGAGTAAAAACACCGCTGAAAAGCAACTGCTCGACCACAGGGTTGGAGGAGATAAGACTGAGGAGAGACTCTAAATGAACACTATAATGCAAACTCCAACAACAGGGAAATGGGTTCGAGTCAAGAACACATGTGATAACCAGTGGAATCATGTGTCGGCTATGGGAGAGGGAAAGGCGGGGGGGGGGGGGGGGGGGGGGGGGGGGGGAGGGGAGGAAAAGAAAACGATCTTTGTTTCCAGTGAATAATGTATGAAAACGACCAAATAAAATAATATTAAAATTAAAAAAAAAAAGAAAGGATATCTAAATTCAAATGTTATTTCCACCAGCCTTTTTTACAAAAGGCATTATGACTTAATCATCATGACCCTCAGTTTCATCATCAGCAAAACAGGGCTACTAATGTCTTCTTCCTCTGGTTCACAGGATAGCCATGGGAATCCAATGAGAAAATGAACCTGAAAGAGCTTTGGAAAGTATAATGTTTTAGACAATCACATGATTTTTCTTAGAAATATTGTTACTAATTCAATTTCTAAAAAAGTTAGTCATGGATGAAAGAACTCAATTTCCATTCATTATTCTTACAAAAGATCAAAGTTTAGCTTCTGTAGTTTTTAATTAAAAAAAAAGTCTTTCTTTCTTGTCTCTTGCATTTTTATTTGCGCCTTCTGTGTTGCATAACATATACATGTAATATTTTTTTCAAATTAAAAGCTGGTTATGGCTTCTAGTGGTCTCTTACAATTAACTCTGATCAAATGGAAAACCAGATGGTTAGAACTGCACAGTGTGCATAAATCATTAGGCATTAAGCATTAAGCATTAAGCAATTATTCTATTGTGTACAATAAAGAAGTTATGGGTGATGATCTTTCCTTACCACCATTTGAAAGAGAGAGAAAAGAGAAAAAGAATAGGAGAGTAGGAGAGAGAAAAGATAAAGAATGAGAGGAGAAACAATGAGAGGATAAAAAGAAAAAGGAAGGAAGGAGAGAAAGAAGGAAAAGAAAGGAATGGAAAGAGAGAAAGAAGGAAACAGAAAGAAAAAGAAGCAAGAAAAATAAAGAAAAAAGAGAAAGAGGAGGAAAGGGGAAGAAAAAAGGAAGGAAGGAAGGAAGGAAGGAAGGAAGGAAGGAAGGAAGGAAGGAAGGAAGGAAGGAAGGAAGGAAGGAAGAAAAGAAAGAATGAATGAAAAAAGAAAGGAAGGAAAGAAGAAGAAAGAAAAGCAAAAGAGGTAAAGAAAGAGAAAGAGAGGAAGGAAGAAAGAAGAAATAAAAGGAAAAAGGAGGGAAGGAAGAAATAAAGGAAGGAAAGAGAAATAAGGAAAAAAGCAAAAAAGGTAAAGAGAAAAAGAAAGAGAAAGAGGGGAATAAAGAAAGAAGAAAGAAAAAATGAGGGAGGGAAGGAAGGAAAAAGAAAGAAGGAAGGAGATAAAGAAGGAAAGGAAAGGAATGGAAAGAGAGAAAGGAGGAAAGAGAAAGAAAAAAAGAAGCAAGAAAGGTAAAGAAAAAAGAGAAAGAGGAAGAAAGGTGGAAGAAAAAAGAAAGAAAAAGAAAAAAGGAAGGAGGGAAGGAAGAAAGGAAAGCAATAGAGTAAGCAAAAAAGAGAAAGAAAAAAGGAAGAAAGAAGGGAAGAAAGAAAAAAGAAAGAGGGAAGGAAGGAAAAAGGAGGGTAAGAGAAAGGGCAAAAGAAAAAGAGAAAAGGAAATGAGAAAGGGAGGAAGAAAGAAAAGAAAGATAGAAAAGAAAGAAAGTTTTAACAAAGACCTAGCCACAAGTCTCCACTGCACAATATCAAAAGCCAGCACCAATTTGGCTAATGGCATATGCTTTGTTTTCAGTTCTTCTTAATACCTTAAGCACTTAACTAGAGTCTCTCTTTAGCCCTCTGTGTAGCTTGTGGTTTAAAGGCAAAGGAAGCCCACCTGACTCTTGGTGCCCTTGTCTGTGAGCTCTGAAGACAGCCAGGATCCCCTAAACTCCTTTAAGTGCTAAATGTCAAACTGGAATTGGGCAACAGCTGGGGAACAATGGGAGTTGTTTTAAAATGCCTACTTAGCATGAAGAGGTTTCCAAGCACGCTAATGCTTGGAGTATTTAAACAAGGTAATGGGGGGATCCTGAAAAAAAAATGCCTTTTGAGTTGGCAACTTAATGATCTCCATCTTGTTCAAATATTATTTACATCAGGGCACATCTGATACTCTCTGAAAGCTAAACAAGCTATTCAGGAAAAGGGAAGGGAGCCGTGACAAACTGAATGGAAGCCTTAGAAGTTCAAGGGCTTATTTCTAAAGACCTGGTAAAAGTATACCTTTGTACTTTTGCAAGCACGCTCAGGAGACAGGGAGGAATTTTTCAGGTAAACAGGAAAGTGACACACGCCCAAATGGGTCTGTGAGGAAGGGCCTCGTCCAGGTGGGCGTTGGGTAATTCCTGTTGGCTGCTAAAGGAAGGGTCGTTTCTGCTTAGCGGAGAATGGCAAAGGGAGCACCTGCTGAGGTCTAGACTAACCGTCCCTGAATTTCACATTCTATCCCTGGACTCCATGACTTCAGACAGGCCAGTCTTCATGTCTGGAATACATACTGTCCTCATTTCTGTCTTTTCAGAATTCTGATTTTCATCTGAGCTTCTGTTCTGTGTAGCCTTCCCTGATCCCCCCCCCCCCACTGAAGGAAATTATTGGACGTGTTGGTTTTGCTTGTTGTTGTTCAGTTATTTTCAGTCTTGTCTGACTCTTTGTGATCCCATTTGGAGTTTTCTTGGCAAAGATACTGGCATGGTTTACCATTTCCTTCTGGAGCTCATTTTACAGATGAGGAAACTGAGGTCAACAGGTGAAATAACTTGGCCAAGGTCATATAGCTAATAAGTGCCTGATACAAGATTTGAACTCAGGTCTTCCTGTCTCCAGGACTGGCATTCTATCTACTGTGCCACTTTTTTGCCAAGATTTGGGTCATTAATTTTTTTTCTTCTTCTTAGTTACAAAAGAAGGTTCACTAAAAGGGGAATGGGGAAAGGCATATTCAGAAATGACTCTGATATTACAACAAAAAGATGCAATAAAACTTGAAATAATTGATACTTTATAGTACCTTATATGCAGAATATGTATATATAGTATGTGTATACATGTATATATATATATCTATATATATCTATATATCTATATTCCTGATTACCTTTTAAAGCTATTAGAAAGATCATGTATTTAAAGTTGAAATGGACTTTTGGAAGCTATATATTTCAAACCTGTCCCCATTTTGTAGATGTGAAAACTGAGGATAAGAGAAGGTAAGTGATTTGTTCTGGATCACAGAGAGTGTATGTAGGTGAGGCAGAATTTGAATGTGGAATTGGAAATTGAGGGAAATGTCCATCAACTGGGGAATGGCTAAACAAATTGTGGTACATGACAGTGATGGAACGCTACTTTGCTTTAAGAAATGATGAACAAGATGATTTCAGAAAAAGCTGGAAAGATTTGCAGGAACTGATGCAGAGAAATAAGCAGAACCAGAAGAACACTGTACACAGTGACAGCAATATTGGCTGATGATTATCTGTGAAAATCTGACTCCTCCGAGCCATGTAACAGTCTGGGACAATCTGGAAAGACTTAGGATGGGGAATGCTATCCAGCCTCCAGAGAAAGGACTGTTGGATTCAGATGGATGTGGATCAAAGCAGATTATCTTTCACATCAGTGTATCTTTGGTTTTATTGGGGGGTTTGGCTTATGTATGAGTGTGCTCTTACAACAATGACCAATATGGGAGTGTGTTTTGCCTGAGAATAAAAATAAAATAAAGAACTTGAACGTGGTCTCTGTGACTCAACATTCAACAATTCTTTCCACTGCCCCATGCAGCTTCCTAATCAAAGGATATTCATAGTATGAGAGCACTTATTTAAAAAGCAGAGTTATCCATGTAATTCATTTAGTGGAATGATTCAATGAGCTCTTCCCCAAAGTCCTGGCTTCAGAGATGCTCTGATAGTTTGCCCTCCTCACACTCCTCCTCTTCCTCCTCCTCCTCCACTGTCAACTCTGATTATTCTGATGTCTTTATCACCTCAGTGCTCACTTACAAGGAGAACCACCTATTCTCTATGATACTCAATATACCAGCAGAGTGTCAGGGTAGATGGCCATTTGGTTAATTCAGGGTGTCTTTGAGTGCTAGGGTGCAAGCTCCTCAGCGGTCAAGCATGCATAAGCCAAACAGCATCAAAAATTCAGGCTATTTATACTTGGCAATGGCAAAAAGAGCATAAATAAAGGTGAGGGGATAGAGCATGGGGTCCATGAATTAAAAAAAATCTTAGAAATAGTAAGTCAATAAAATTGTCTTCCTTTACAATCTTATGTATCTGATTGCATGCATCAACACGATTCTGAGAAGGGGTCCACAGTGGCCAAAGGGGGACTTGACACAACAAAAGGTTAAGAAGCCCTGGTCTAGAACATCAAATTAAATCTTTTGTTATAAACACATAATAGCAGATTATGCTTTTCAAGGCACTTTCATGCACACTAATGAGTGTAAAAATTCAACAACAAAAATGGAATACGGAAGAGATGTAGTTAAGCTTGATATTGTAGAAAAGATTCAGCCTACAGTTGACTACAAGCTTGGAATGAGCCAACAATGTCAAAGGACCATCACTCTAAAGCTGAAAGGGACCTCACAGGTCATTCCCAAATCTTTCATTTTACAGAAGAGGAAACTAAGGTCCAGGAAGATTGAGTGATAAATGAGGGGTAATGTGTTTTTTTTGTGGGACTTGAGCCCATGTCCACTGACTCCAGAGTGATGTACAATGTGATCTTATAAATTTTAGTAGTTACTTCAATATTTCAGGGCCCTATGCTAGTACAATTTCTACTAGATTGTTGCTATATTAAGCCCTGACTTTCTATCTTAGCATTGAGAAAGTATCAGTTCCAAGGCTGAAGAGTGGTAAGGGCTAGGCAAACGGGGTTGAATGATTTGCCCAGGATCACAGAGCTAGGAAGTGTTTGAACCCATTTGAACCGAGACCTCCTGACTCTGGACCTGACACTCCATCCACTGTTACCTAATGGCCCCATAATTGAGTTTTGATTATAATTAGTTGGGATGTAGCATAGTTTGAGCAATGTTATAAAGAGTGTGGTTGAAGAGTGTCGCAAACAAAAGAGATAAATGTTCCATGCTACTTTGCTCTGATGGGAAACATGGTACAGTTTCCCTGTGGCCAGTCAGCATTTGTCCATTCTGGAAAAATAATATCTTTTGTGGCAATATTTCATAAAACATACATATAGGACATTTAGAGTCTGAAAGATGGTGGCATGTCACTGTGGCTAGAGAGCTGAGCTCATGATGAGGAAGATCTGGATTCAAATCCTACTTAGGACACACATGAACCACTCATTGTCTCAGTGACCCTAGGGAGCAGATTGTAAACTATCAGCAAATTAGTGATCTTCACTTAGAGAAGGTCTTAAGGTCCAAGCCATCAGCCATTGGAACAGGTATGAAGGCAGGTGAGAAGCTTGGGGAAAGATCCAGAAACTTATGTCTGGCACTGTTGAAGATCAGTGTGTTTATTCCAAAGATTTAGTGAGGAGAAGGGAGATCATGGCCATCTTTAAATATCTGAAGAGTTAGACTAAGTGGGTAAATTCTCTCCCTGCTAATGAGAATCCGCAAAGACCATCTTTTGCTTTGGGAAGTTGACTGCTCTCAACAGGGTCTGTTGTTCATGACTTTGGTTCTTTATGGGCTGCCCATCACCTTGGCCTTAAACCAGCCACTTATTCTGGGAGGCTGCAAATTGGGCTCAACTCTGTGCTATTGCTCATAGTTGTGATTCATACCCCAACCCTCTAGAAGTGATGCTTCGATGCATCTGGAAAACAATTTTTCAGCCAGCTCTGTGAGGGACTCACCAAATTTTAACTAACCCTATAACCACTGCTTGGCTCTCCTGTAGTCAGCCAGCAATGAGTCCAAGCCAGTATCTTAGGATACAGGACAATAGAGAGGAAAGAGCATTTAGATCAGTGGTCAAAAGAGTTGGGTTCAAGTCCCGTGTGACCTTAAACAGTCATTTCCCTGCTCAAGTTATTTATCAATAAAACAAAAGGGGTTGAATTAGATGGCCTTTAAGGATCCCTTCAGAATCCAAATCTGTTCCTGGGAATATCCTCTCTCACATCTCTATGCCAGGAGATCAAATGCATCCCAGAACCACCTCATTCTGGAATTTGGCTCACCAGTTGACACAGGGCAGGGTCTGAATGGAATCATTTCAGGGTCTCGCGCCATGAAACCCTCGCAAGGGAGCGCTTTCCATTTTTGAAGATTCAGGAACACGATGACTGTGCTTGAAAGCTCAGAACATCTTTGATTCATTGCCCTGATGATTCCCCTTGGCCCCGAAAGTTGTTTTGCTCATATTCCATCTCTCACTGCAAGTAGGATCAGCGTCACTTTCCATTCATTCTATTTCCTTGGTCTTAGCCTATGAGGCAGGGAGGCACAATGTGTCTTTTATAAATTTCTCTAGTGGCCCTATTGCTGCCAGCAAGAAAAATTATAGCCTCCTTCGTCACTGCATCCAGAAGTCTAGTCCAATGACCTTTGCATAAAGACTGCATTTCTCACCGCGGCACCAAAAAAATCCAGCAAGAGGGCTTTGATCCTAAAAAGCATTAAAAGAAAACAACACATAAAACAAACAAACAACGGAGTCCACTCAGGCTTTGGGAAAAGGAAGGCTTTTCATGTGGTTTCTTTAGCTCCCACATGCTGTGACAGGTTTAGGATGTCTCCAACAGAAAAACAGTAAGATTGGGTGTTTTAAGAGAGCTAAACTGGAGGCTGAGGCACACTACTGCATTCAGAATGGTTCTGCATCGCTCGGTCTCCCATTTGTGGGGAGCCTGAGAATGGGCCGCCCATGTCACCTCAGTCCTCTATGGGCTGGCAGTCTTTGTCTCTTTTGGGGCTCGTCATTCAAAGCCCTCCTTCGGAACCTTCCAAGTTGATGCTGGGCAGTGCCACTCCCAGGATGTGAAGGTTGAACTTCTCTTGGGCAGACTCTGTTCTGTCTCAGCTATCCCTTTGTGCCTTGAGTTACCACTGCAGACACACAGTCTGCATTCTTCCTCCTTCCTCCCTAGTCAACTAGAAGGGCAACTGTGGAGAAAGGGACTATGGCTGGTAAAGGGGAAAGGCCCCAGGGAAGATGGTTGGAAAGAGCCCTTTTCTTTAAGGAATACCACTGCAGAGGTGGTGGGCATGACGGCAATCCAGAGAGAACATGCTCTCCTTTCATGCTCCTGCCTGAATCATAGCTAGCTTGCTAGAGTGGAAAGAGTACAAGAGAGTCAGGAGACCTGGGTTTGAATCTCATCTCTAGCGCTGACTAGCCTGTAACTGTGTCAAGTCACCTAATTCTGAGGTTTGGCTTCTTCATTAGCACCTCAGGACTCTGATGTTGTTCTTTAGTCATTTCCATTTTCTTGGGAAAGATATTGGAGTGGTTTGCCATTTTCTTCCCCAGCTCATTTTACAGATGGGGAAACCAAGGCAGGCAGTATTAAGTGACTTGTCCAGGGTCTCACAGCTTGTAAGTATCTGTAGTTCGATTTTGGACTCAGGTCTTCATTATTCCAGACCTAGAACTCTATCCACTGAGCAACCTGGCTACCCTGGGTTAAATGAGATGTCTGAAAAATGCCTTGCCAAGGTAAGAGCACCATATAAATGTCAGTTCTTACAGACTCCTGCTCCCATCATCTTATAGAGAAAACTGAGACCAAGAGAAGGGAGAAGGAAGGTCACAAAGGTGGCAATTAGCAGAGTTATGATTTGAATTCAGATCCTCTCTTATTTTGAAACTCTTTTTTTTTCCCTTTGTTAACCCGTGAGAACACTGTAAGAGAAAAATGCTTCATAAATGTAGTATGTTATTATTTATTCATTCAATGAGCATTTAAGCTCTTGGAAAACAAGGATTGTTTTTCTATCGCCATCACTTAGCAAAGTGTTTGGCACATTGTAGGCATTAAATAAATGTTTGTTAATTTGACATTTGAGGCAGAACTGTTAGGAAAAATTATTATTATCTTTATAATACTTAGAAATAAATTAATACCACAAACCTGATATCAAAGGTATAGGGATAAAGTTAAGAATCACTAACTAACCCTAGAAATCAAGTGTCGTCACGTCACTTTTGCTCTGTCTTAATATGTTATCACACAGTGTTTCCTGGACAGTCTAATCTACATAAATTTCTCCCTTCAAGAGAACATGAATCATGTAACCATGGAAAAATATTTTTAAAAAATACAATAAAAATTATATTTAATAAATAAGTTTTGATCATGTTTGTCATCCAAATGACATGATTTTACATTGGGATATATATTGTCTTTTATTATTCATTTGTTATTTCTCATAAGCTTTATTTTTACTTATTCTTCATTTGTCATTTCTCGTAAACTTTATTTCTTCACCCAAGGTGTATGGGGTATTTAGGGAGGACTAGCTCCCCTGGTCTGAGGGCTGGGATTGCCCTTTTCAGAGTTGCTTTCTTCCTTTGCTGTTTATCTGCCACCAAGCTCTCAATTGTGGCTCTAAGAAGTTGCAGCATGTGCAGCATCCATACCATTTTAAACCAGCTTGGCAAGCGGGTAAGCAATAGACCGCCAAGCTATTGGCAAGTTAGGAAGGATGTCTACCCCAGGCATGTGAAGACTTCACTCCAGCAAAAGGGGCAGATGAAAACAGTTTGTTTCAATGGCCATAGAGGCAGTGGAAACAGGTCAGACATGGAGGACACCAAAGACATCCATCATATCCCAAAAGTCTTGACTTTTGTCTCATCATTGGACATTGATGATTCTGGAAGGCAGGGTCAGGCTGAAAATATCGTGTAACTCTGCCTCACCTAAATCCAACTTATGCACAAGTCATAAGATATTCCCAGTGATGTCATCTTGGTCTTCTTTGAGTAGGAAAACCAACCAGCCAACCAAGCAATCTTCCCAAAATGGCCAAATTCCTCAGGCTGTTTCAGACTTTTCTGAACCCACCAATAGTACATGGCTTTGAGTAGGGCAGAAGCTCTATAAATGTTTGTGGAATAAAGCAATGAGCAAATATCAGGTGCCCACTGAATACTTACTAGTTAATGGCATCAAAGAGACAACCTCATTGTGCTCTATCATGGGATTTGGCCCTAGAGGTTGGAGTATCATGTAACTATATCCATTTCATCACTGAAGTCCTGTGCCTTCTCATTGCAAGAGTCCCACAGTCTCCAGTGAAGATCTGCTCTAGAAAAGACCTTGAAAATTTGCTTTCAAGGGCTCATTTCACTGTCCTTATGGCACAGGGCCATCAAACTCTAGACCTTTGGTGCATTCTGTATCTACAACCTTCAGCAACTTATGGCCCAGCCCAATGCACCCAATCCAGGAATATCTGCATAGCTGAGAATAATCCAAACACAGACACAAGGCAAGTTACTTAGCAGAACAGACTCTTGAGAGTTCTACCCTGAAGAGCTTCTGCCTTGCTTGCTTTATTTGTCAAGACCCTCCGCTGTATAATATGAAGACTAATTTAGAAAACATTCATCTAGAAACTGGGATCATCTTTTCTTTTATTAGCTGCCTATGGAAGGCAAAGGTTTTTGCCCTCTGTGGCGTTCCTAGCACCCCTTGGCCCCTTTCTGGCTCCTCCATCAATGGTCTTACCTTTCTCATGGTAGTACCACTAATTGGGAAACATAAAGATGTCTTGCAATGGGCTTTGTAGTATCCCCAAGGAGCCCATGATGAGCCGTATTTAAAAACAAACAAAAAAGAGCTGCTTTTAACTCAGAAAACCTCAAATAAATAAAGCTTGGATAAAAGAGGAAGAAGCCTTTCGCTGAGGGGAGGGAGCAACAAAGCAATGGGTTAGTCCCACAGTGGGTTTCTCTCTACATCTTCCTAGGGGAGAGGTGAATGGGGGGTGGTGGTGAGAAAGAATGGAAGATAGAGGGGAAAGAGACTATTGCTTGGCTAAAGGTGTAACTGAAAAAGGAATAGTGCTGGAAAGCTGGAGAGGCATTAACAGCCCTCCCTAGAGCTACTACTTGTCTATTCACTAACTCATTAAAATGTTTTTTAATGACTATATTCACCTTCAGGTATAGTCAATATATATGTTTATTATTATGTTTATATTATGCATATATGGATATATGCATACCCATCTAGACATATACACTCCCCATAGCCATGTAGAGGCAGATAGGAGGTATAATAGATGTAGCACTGGACCTAAAATCCGAGTTCAAATGTAGCCTTAGTCACTTTAGCTGTGTGAGCTGGAGCAGGCTACTTAAACCCTCTCTGCCTAAAATGAGATATTATTTGTAAAGATGTCCAGATCTTAAAACGCCGGGTAAAGTCTAACTACTATTATGATTTCACGGAACCCCAGAAAATGATGAAACAACTTTCTACCTGATTTAGTCAAAATAAGCAAAACATCAGATCCCCTTTCAGAGCCTCATAAAGTCCGATCCTCCACCTGGTCATGGAGTTGTGAATGAGTCACTGGAAGCAGGCTGGACCCTACCTGCATCCTCTTTCAAAGTTTTTGTTTCTGAGTCTGCTCACTTGATTCCTGTCTACTGCCTCCAACTGGCTATGAAGGGAAATGGACAACAGAAATGGAGAGGTCCTTGTAATCTATCACCATTGCAATAACAACTACTCAGAGTTTGGGCTAACTGTTGGCTCATCATCTTTGTGGAGAGATGCTAAATTATTGCTAGTTGTTGGAAAATATTATGTGATTATTTTAACAACTGCTCACAGACTGCCTTTACCTGTTTATGCCTGTTACATAATATTCACTATTCATTATGTAGCAAACAAATACATTTAAAATAAGAAAAAGAATATTTGTATACTTCTCAAGGACTCTAGGAAATTTAATGTACTCTAAATGTTACTACAATAAGGGAGGCATGAGGTCCCCGAGTTGTGATAGTTAAAGGCAGTAGCCAAGGCTAAAACCTGTGAGGAGAGCTCCCCTACGCTCAGATGACCTGTAGCCAGTACATAAAAGCAAGAAGAAGCAAGGCAGACACCCTCATTGGTATTTTTTTAAAAAACACCTACCTTCTCCCCTAGGATCAATACTGTGTCTTGGTTCTAAGGCAGAAGAACAAAAAGGGCTAGACAATTGGGATTTAGTGACTTTCCCAGGGTCACACAGCTAAGAAATTTCTAAGTCCAAATTTGAACCCAGGACCTCCCATCTCTAAGACTGGTACTTTCTATCCACAGCTACCTAGCTGCCCTAATATCTAACCAAATCATACTGAAATCCAGTGAAATTTATAAGAGCATAGTTTGCTGCTTCAAGGGTCATACCCTCTTGGATAGGTTTCTCTGTGTGTGTTTATGTTGTTCCTCCGTTGGGTTGCCTGGGTGCCCCAGTTGTTTTAGGTTCAAGATTTGAGGTTTTGAGCATAGAAAAGACAACAAGAAGCCTGCTGATGGTGAAGAATTTGTGTCACAAGGTCAGTGGAAGCTACAACCTTGAAAGCTCTTGCTTGTTGAGTTGTTCCTTCCCTCCGTAGGGTATTGAAGGCAGAAATCAGAACTGGACAGGGTAAGATTAGGTTCAGGACTCGAACAGTCTAGAAGGATGTGGTGGGTACTGAAAGTCAGAGAAGAGAAGGGACTGAAGCAAGTCTTGCAAGACTTTGAGGGATAGGAGAGTTTCAGAGGTCAAGATCCTAGAACCAGAATTCTTAATCTGGGATATACAAACTTAAAAAAATTGACAATGGAAACCAATATAATTGCTTTCCTTTGTAATCTGCTATATTTTAATTTTATGCATTTAACAACATTTTTGAACAAGACTCTACCAGACTTCCAAAAGGAGCCCTGATGACGCCAACAAGAGTGTCAAAGTAGTCTGAGTTAGTGATGCTAGCAAACAGAAATATCAAGTCACTTGTCCCTCTGGACTTGGTTCTTCTAATCTTTAAAATGAATGTGTTTGGACTAGATAACCCCTAAGGTCTTTTCCAGGTAAACTATTCTCTGCCTTAGTATGTTGACTCTCTAGAAACCGTTCATGTGGCAAAAGGTTTGGAAGTGCCGAGTTTGGCGTTAGGAAGATCTCAGCTCACATTCTACCTCTCTCCCTTACTATACAGCTCTGTGACCATGGGCAAGCCTTTCAAATTCTGAGTCTCAGTTTCCTTCTCTGTAAAAGTAGGATAACAGTAATTCTGGCACCTACTTCACAGAGCTGTTTGGGGGCTAAAATTAGATCACGTAGAAAGCGCTCTAGAATAGCCAGCTGTTACTGTGGTGGTGGTTGTTATAATGCTCTTCATGTATGGATGGTTTGAATACTTACAGAAAGAGTGAGGGTCAGAGACCTGAAATTAGAACAAAGCTGAAGTCCTAGGATTGCCAGGGGATTTTCTTCCAGTAAAGGTCTCTAATTCCAAGATTTCTTGGCAAATAAAGACCCTTATGGTTGTCACTCAGTGAATAAACATCAGTGTTCTGCTAATTAACTCATCTGCTTTGTTGGCTAGAGTAATTAATGAAAAGCAGAGAGTTGTTTTTCCTTTACTTTTTTAACTTTTCATTGAATTTTTGATTCTCTGGATCTGCGTTCCAGGAAAATTTTTTAGTTTCCTAAGTGAAATTCCTCAAAATATCTATGGCCTTGGGATGGCTAGATGGCTCAGTGGATTGAGAGCTAGGTCTAGAGATGGGGTTCAAATCTGGCCTCGAACACTTCCTAGCCTGTGTGACCCTGGGCAAGTCACTTGACCCCCTTAATGCTCTTCTGCCTCGGAACCAATATTTAGTATTGATTCTAAGACAGAAAGTAAGGGTTTTAAAAGAAGTATATCTATGGTCTTTCCCTCTCTGCCCTCTTATCCTCTTGGTCTTTGTGGCTGATAGATTCAGAATAGACTCTCTGGTGGTTTAAAGATAAAGATTAAGGAGCCGTGGACAATGTTTAATCAAACATTGCTTCAGCACCAGCTGACATTAGGTGGTAACACTCAACTTAAATAGTGGGGATTAGACCTTTTATGGATGGTCCTGAAAAGAAAGTTTGCTTTTAATGAGATTCTGCAAAATGGCACATCTCTTCTAAAGAGCTCAGCTTCCTTGTGTTCGCCAAAGGAGAGCGTTTAAGAGGGCCATTTGATCTGCAAAGGAGGTCAGGCAATTGAGCTTTCCAGGGCCAAAAGGAATTTCATTTTCATTTTCCTCTTTCTAGAGGCTGCTCCCCCTTCTCTCACCTTATCTCTCTTACAGTTTGTCTTCTGATAACAGAGTCTCCTTAGTCAGACCTTTTTGGCTGGTTCTGCCCTTGGGGGTCTAGTTGCCTTTTCTATACACACTGTGCAGATTGCAGCCCTACATAGTCCAAGGCAGACCCATTGGACCTGTTACTCCATGATTGTTAATCCAAGATTACCTTATTCTCTAGAGCCTGTATCCACTTCCCAATTAGTGGCTGAGCTAACTGACCTTATAGATGCTTTGGAAACCCAATAGAGACTCAATAATTTTTTTCCATCTTCACCTAGAGTTCAAATCATCTTCCCTTTTGAGCATCCTACCCTACCACTTCTGTGCTAAGATCTCTCTGCTTTCGAGACAGAACTCAAAGATTCTCATTCTGTCTCTGTCTCTGTCTCTGTCTCTGTCTCTGTCTCTGTCTCTGTCTCTGTCTCTCTCTCTCTCTCTCTGTCTTTCTCTGTCTCTCTCTGTCTCCACACATATGTACACACTATTAAAAGTAGAAATAACATTTTCATTTTCTTCACCTCTACCATATAAATGGGCAGTTATATTTCACCACAATATAATCTATAAATTCAATAAGTACTAAGTTACTCTATTCATGGGCTTCCAACCTAGAACGCCCAGATTACTTGTTCTTCTTGGCAGATTGAATAGCACTCATGTACTATCCTTCAGTTTTCAGATTTTTTGTGAGCTGATATTTGAGTGAAAGGAGCTTTTCTATTCTCTAGCCAAACTTTTCTATTGATTTTCTGTTGGAGATGGTTAATTCTCTTTCCTTCTTCCAAGTGCCAAAAAAAAAAAAGACTCTCAATGTATGATGGACAATCTGGATTGTTGGACCGAAAGTCAGGAAACTGATCCATGTAGAACCAGATCAGTATTATTGATTTCCTACTAGGATTCTTTTCAAAAAAAATTTTACCAGGCTATTCATATTAGTATAACAAAATTCTTGCCAATAAAAAATGACATTAGAAGGTATGTACGAAGCAGAGAATGCTTGCCAAGTTCTTATATCCATACTCCCAGATTGGCATTTATATAGTACTGTAAGGTTTTCAAAGCATTTCTCATATATTATCCCATTTGATGTAAGCATCCTATGGGTATTATGATCTCCATTTATAGCTGAGGAAATTGAGGAAGGGAGGCATAAAGTGTCTTACCTAGGGTCATAGCAAGGGAACATCAGAGGCAGAATTTGAATTGAGGTCTTGCTGACTCTTTGCCAAACTAGAGAACTGGAATAAAGGATATTTTTAGGCTGCTTTATCTTTGAGCAGGAAGAATTCTTTTCTTCACCTAGCAGTCAGAGGAAAGGACAAATGGCCAGGACTTCTGTAGAACTCTCATTCTGTCATGCTTTTTCTGTTTGTCCAGTCCAGTTAAGAACCCTTCTTACTTTATAGTTAGGAAGAGAAAACATGCCTTGTACTACTTCTCCAACTTGCTTATGTTTTTCCTCATCTCTAGAATATGGGGGGCAGTGTGGCTCAATGGTGCCCGATGATCTGAGTTTGAATCTCAGTTCTGTCAGACTCAGTTTCTTTCTCTGTAAAATGAGAGGTTTGGGCTACATGGCTTCTTAGGTCTCTTCTAGCTCTTGCTGGATGATACTATAACATCTCCCTCCACTTATCCAAATGTAACCTATGCCTGAAGATTGAGTTTAAACCAATTTTGCAAAGAGCTTTCCAGATATCCCAGCTAGAAGTTATTTCTTCCCTTCTCCCCCTTCCATGGAATCTTGATAGTACTTATTGCATGAATATTTACTCAGCACTTACTATCTTCTCCTTGACTAGACGTGGGGATCTTTGAGAGCAGGTATAAATGGCTTTGTATCATAGCACCTAGCCTAGGATGGAGTAGATGCTTAATAAAAATGTGTTGATGATAGATTGGTTGAGAGATTAAGAGCCTCTGGAGGGAGTCTAATGCTTAAAATGAATTGAAAATAAGGTGTTTCTGATATATTTAAACATTCAGCTATAACGAGCAGCCAAGGATAAGCAAAACAGACCAGGATGCCAAAAGTGAAAGGGGACTGGAGAGAGCCCCAAGTCAGGAAGGAAAAAAACCCAGTGATATTTATAGAAGGAATTGATTCCAGTATTGAAGTTCTAATTGGTGTGCTTCATGGCTCATAAATAGAAAGGGAAGTTGACTTATTCATGGGCTATTGTCTAAATAATTTTATAGAATTTTATAAAAAGCATGAATATTAAATGAGATTGTTTTCCTATTCTCAGTCCCTCATGTCTAAAGTTAAGTCTAATTGCTCTACTGCAGCTATTATTATTATGAAGCATCATTAATCACTTGTTAATTGAAGGCAGACTATCTGGGAAGAATTAAAAAACTCCCTAGGACTCACCCTGGAACCTCAGTATCTCTTAATTGATGGATAGAGCACTAGGCCTGGAGCAGGAAGACCAGATAAATCTGGTCTCAGATGTAGCTATGGGACCCTGGGCAAGTCACTTAAGTCTGTTTTCCTCAGTTTTCTCATCTGCAAAATTAACTAGGGAAGGAAATGGCAAACCCCTCCAGTATCTTTGCCAAGAGAACCCCAAATGGGGTCATGAAGAGTCAGACAACTGAAAATGACTTAACAACAACCATTAACAAACTATATTTTAATAACTGCTTTTGGTTTATAATACCCCACGCATAAATTCTGCTGATGTGGTAGGATAGTACTATAGGAGAAGCATAGTATTGAGCACTTGGAAGCCATGGGCACTAATTATAGCTCAGCCACTTACTGTGTGGCCTTGGGCAAATCACATAAAATTTCTCAGTCACATTTCCCCACGTACAAAGTAACATGATTCAATTTGATATCTTAGGTCTTTGATTCCATGAGGTAACAAAACTTACTTCAATTTCTAATAGGCTTATGTTTATTTGGACTAGTGACAAAAAGATAGTTTGAATAATTGAATTTCCCTCCCTGGTCCTCCCTCACATTCTCTTTTTATGAGAAAGAAAAACTAATAAATAAACAAACTGGTATTTTGATACTTACATGGTTCCACAATCTCATGGGCGTCAGTAGTCTCTCCCTGGGTTCAGGACCCAACTACTGTTTATTTTCCCATCTTCTGAAATTCTTGTCCAAGTAGATACAGAGAATTTGTTGGAGGAAAAAGTCTCAGAACCTTCTAGGACATGCCCAATAATTAGCATAAAAGTCAGCTCTATTGGAATCCCAGACTGGACCAATCTATCAGTTGAGCTACAGAAGGAATTTCTGCAATGGGCCATTTGCAGAAAAAATGGAGGCCAGATCTTCTCCTCTCATTCTCATCTTTTAGAATTCATTTGCTTTTTGCTACTATCTTCTCTTTCATCTCAGTTTCACATGACAAAACAGCCTTACTCCTTACTGAGGATAATGCTCTCTACCTGCTCAAGGGATCTCATTCTCGTCTGCCTCCTCCTCAGTCTCCTTTGCTGGATCCCCATCCAGATCACACCCTCTAATTGTAGGTGTGCCTCAGAATTCTAGCCTAGGCCCTCTTCTCTTCTGCCTTTACATTACTTCAATAGGTGATCTCATTGGTTCCCATGGATTTAGCTTACTTTTCTTCATATCTATATAATGAATCCCATCCATAAGTTCCAGCTGCTCCCCACTCCTTCCATCACAGGTATCATCCAGGAGACCAACATGTTCATACAAATTAAGTCTTTCATGTTTTCACCTTTAAGTTCACTCTCTAGAGGTAACATTCATAATTTATTCTTTGAGTATTAATCCTGTAGCTATGTATAATGCTTTCTTTATAAAAATATAATAATTACATTATAATATATAATTGTTCTATACATTTTACTGTTCCTTAACCTGTTTCGACCCTAATATCTTCATTGATTTCCAATCTTTCATCACTAACTGTCTTTCAGACATCTCAAACTGGATTGTCATCTCACACCTGGATTGTTACAATAGCTGCTGGTGGGTTAGCTTGCCTTAAGTCTCTCCCCACTCCAATCCATCCTCCATTCAGTCAATAAAGTAATTTTATGAAAGACCAGGCTAGATCAGATCACAGTCTTCTCCTTCCCCAAAACACCCCAGTAACTCTCTATCATCTCCAAGATCAAACACAAAATCTTCTGTTTGACATTCAAAGTCCTTCCTAATCTAGTCCCTTTCTGCCTTTCTAGTCTTTCACATTATTCTCTGCCAGGTACTATTCAGTTCAATGACATTGATCCTCTTGCTGTTCCACAAACAATTTGCTCCTCAGATCTAGGTATTTTCTTTAGCTGTCTCCCATCCCTGGAATACTATCTCTAGTCATCCCTGGCCTCCCTGACTTCCTTTAAGTCCAACTAAAATCTCATATTTTACAGGAAGCTTTTCCCTATCTCTTAATTCCAGTGTCTTCTTTCTATTAATTATTTCCTTTGTATATATTTGCATGTTGTCTCCCCAGTTAAATCGTAGGCTCCTTGAGGGCAGAGACCATCTTTTGCATCTGTTGTGTATTCCCAGAATTTAGCACATTTCCTGGCACATAGTAGATGCTCCATAAATGTTTATTTATTGATTGAATTTAGAAAAACTTCATAAATGTTTTCAATTCTTATCCCAGCTATGAAATGCTGGTGTAACTGCCCAAGAAACACAACACAGGGTTACAGAAACCAGAGCACTCACTTGTATTTCTGGAGGCTGTCCTACAATACACAGGGGCACCAAATTCCTACACCCACCCCCACAACCTTTCTCTGATACTTATTGCTGCTGTGCTTTTAGGAGTAACTTGGGCTTCAGTTTCCTTACCTATAAAATGAAAGGATCATATTGGGCCTCATCAGAATCTTCTGACTCTAAACCCCTTTCTCCTCCTTCTCTCTCTCTCTCTCTCTCTCTCTCTCTCTCTCTCTCTCTCTCTCTCTCTCTCTCTCTCTCTCTCTCTCTCTCTCTCTCTCTCTCTCTCTCTCTCTCTCTCTCTCTCTCTCTCTCTCTCTCTCTCTCTCTCTCTCTCTCTCTCTCTCTCTCTCTCTCTCTCTCTCTCTCTCTCTCTCTCTCTCTCTCTCTCTCTCTCTCTCTCCCACTTCACAATCTCAATCTTTTTTAAATTCACTATTTCCCAGCTAGCATTCTGTTCCTTAGACTGTCCTCCTCCTACCCAGGGGCTAGTTTCCACCACTACACCTCTAACACTGGCCAGAAAAGGATGTTTTCTTTCTTCCTAAATAAGCCACAGTTATAATTGGTCAATGGGAAGAATTACATGCCCTTGCACAGCTGTATCTCATTTACTGGCAACTCACACTATCTTATTGGACAATGAAATCTAAAGCTATAATTTTCTATTCATTTAGACATGAAACAAATATTCACTGAATGCCTACTATGTGCCAGACACTACCAAGGATGTGAATAAGGTATGACATAATTCCTGCTCTCCTGGAGCTTTGGACTGGCTTCTGAAATCAGACATAATCATAGATAATTATGTCATAGGAAGCTACTGAGTAGTATGAAGGGCTTTTAGGAGAAGAATTCCCCCATGATCCATGACTTGCTAGGGACTTCTGACTAGAGGAAAAGGATGAGTATCAAAGAAAACTTCTAGGGAAAATGAGGGAAATTTCTGTGGTAGTGGAGGCAAAGGCCTGATAATGTGTCTTTCATAAATGGTAAAGAAAGCCAGCCCAACTGTGGGTTTGGACAACAAAATGGAGCTTATAAAAAACAAAACAAAACAAAAAGAGGGTCCTGAGGCTCTATACAAAATAATCACTCCATAAACCCCTTCATCCTACCTTAAAAAGGCAAATGAAGTGGAGGGTCTGTCCTCCTTTTCCCAGCAGGCAGCCCCAGCCCCCCCCCTCCCCCATGCCATTTAAAAATTTTTATCTTTTGTCTCAGAATTAATACTGTGTATTGGTATCTTACAGAAGAGGTGTGGTAAGGTCTAGGCAAAGGGGATTATGTGACTTGCCCAGGGTCACACAACTAGGAAGTATATAAGGTCAAATTTTTACCCAGGACCTCTTGTTTCTAGACCTGGCAGTCTGTCCATTGAACAGTTGTTGCCCCCCCAAATAAGCAGCCCTTTTGAGATTTCTTTTCCTCTTTTCCTGATCACTGGCACTTTATTTTTCCTGAATAAATACATTTGGGGGGATGGACTAAGAAGCTGGTTTGGCTATAGAATGATTATAAGTGGCAGCTTGGAAGAACAGAAAGTATGCTGATTGGAGTTATGGGTTCTGAACTGGAATACCCACTTGTGTTTATTTCAGGCATCACCATTAAGTCCCATAATCTTTCTGGACCCCAGTTTTCTCATTTATAGAGTGAAAAGATTGGACTGGATGACCTCTAATTACATAATGTGGGTTGAGCCCACATTACAAAGGGCCACCCTGCTGCGAAGCTAAATAACAGGGCTCAGGAGTCAGCCTGGGACAGAAAATTTTACATGAATAATACACAAAGGGGAGCATTACATTTGAATAATGAAGTTGAGGATGAACTTTCAAACTATTCTTATCTAAATGCACTGGAGACTGGAAGAGTAAGAAATTTACATTCTTGCAAATATCTTGCTAGGCATGGCGATACCATACGTGTGTAGTCTTCGATACTAGAGAGATTGAGGATGGTGGATTTCTTGAGTTTGGGAGCTCTGAGCTCCAGTGAAGCTAAATTCAATCGGGTGTCCATATGGTTTGATGAGCTCTTGGAAGCAGGCTGCCAACTGGTCCAAGGTGTAAACAGAGTAGTGTTGTGGATATTTTGTGATTGTATCTATTTGTCCAGGATTCAAAACTCCTGTCACTCATCAATACCTCAAAACTTATTTTACCCCTAATAGTAGGTCAAAGTTTCTGTGCTAATTAGATACAGGGACCCCCTCTCAAATTAAATAATAATAATAAAGAAATAAAAATAAAGAAAATATCTCATCTCTGCATCAAAGACCTCACAACACAGTGTCAGAAAACATAAAGGTTAGGTATTCATTTTCCAAAAGCTTTCTCCAATTTTTAAGGCCATAGACTCATTAGCTGTCCAACCTTATTCTCTACCACTTTTCCAACATGTATCATTCCTCAGGTCAGGTCTGTGTCATGTCCATCCCCTAAATAGGGCATGTTCATTCAAACTTTTATGTATTTATTGATGTAGTCTCTCTAATTTGGAATGCATTTATTTATTCTACTTCCCTACCTCTCCAAAATCCATCCTTCTAGGCCTTCAGAACTCCTTTCCTTCATGAAGACCCAATTACAACAGTCAGATCATAGTTAGCCTTTAGACTTTTAATTGCACTTATTGTCAGGATTCCAGAATTTATTGAGGCAGTGAGGTCATGCAGTGGAGTCAGGAAGACTTGCATTCAAACTCACCTCATACCCTTACAAGCTGTGTGACCCCTGGGCAAAGTCATTTAACCTTGCTTGCCTCAGTTTCTCATCTTAATGTGAGCTGGAGATGGGCATGGCAAACCATTCAACTATCTTTGCCAAGAAAACCCCAGATAGAGTCATGAAGAGTTGGACATATCTGAAAAATGTTCATTGTTTAATTGTTTTGTGTATGCTATTAGTATTTCCCCAATTAGACTTCAGTAAGTTTTTCTTTCTTTTGTAAAAACTATTGCCTTCCATTTTAGAATCAATATTCTCTATTGGTTCCAAAGTCTAGTAAGATTTAGACAATGGGAGTTAAATGACTTGCTTAGAATCACATAGCTGGAGAGTGTCTGGGACCATATTTGAACCCAGGACCTCCTGTCTCTAGGTCTGGATCTCAATCCACTGAGCCACCTAGATTCCCCCTAGGAATAAGCTTCTTTTTCCCCCCTAAAGTTTCCTTTTTTTAATTGAAAAACATTATTTAATTAATTAATTTAGAATATTTTCCCATGGTTACATGATTCATGTTCTTTCCCTCCCCCCCCAGCTGATGCACAATTCCACTGGGTTTTACTTGTGTCATTGATCAAGACCCATTTCCATATTCTTGATGATTGCACTGGGGTGATCATTTAGAGTTGGAATAAGCTTCTTGAAGAGAAATGGGATCCATACTAGATTTTGTCACTATGCTGAACCAAAGTTCCTACTCATCTTCCTGGGATACATAGTCCAGAGAATCTCCCCCAGTGAATAAGGCTCTCTTAGACTCAAGGATTGTGATAAATAGAGTCCACAATCCTATTTTATACCCTTTTATAACCTCTCACTCCTAGTGTACTTCTGGATCATATCAACCAGCTAAAATACAGATTTGCCGATTAATTGTAAAAAATAAATTAAATCTGGCTGGCTCCTTGTGATCAGAATCTTGCTCTAAGAAACAGGAGCTTCCTTCGTCTCCTCCAAAACAGTTGGGAACTGTAATAACAACAGGATTTCGAGGTAGAGGCTCTGCTGCATCGGAGCTTGTCTGACAAGGGACAAATCATTCCATCCATTCCCCATTTTTCTCATTTCTCCAGCTGCTGGAGACTGTGATGGGAGCCTGGGCATCCTGGCTCTAGCCAAAAGGCTTTTGAGCTCCAAGTCTCTGAAATTTGCCCAGCTGGGTAGGTTTCTTGAAGAGGATCTGTGGAAGCGAGTGCTCTGAGGTCAGGAAGCCTTAGAAAACGACTCCCAGAATTCTTGTTGGCAGTTGGGCTCCCCCAACGAGCATCCTCCTGCTTTTCACACTTTAATTGTGACTCCTTGGCTGGAGGAGGCAGAGGGGCCCTGGGCAGGGAGGAAAGGGAGATCTGGGCAGCCTCTGAACTTTGTGTTCTCCTGCCTCTTATCTATCATAGGATTGAAGCTGCCGAATAAGGGGCTGATGGAGAAATGCTCTGTTCAATCACAGAGCTTGGGTGCTGGATTGGTGGCGAGGCACTTGGGGGAAAAGAAAGAAGAATTCCCAAGAAGTCTAGTGGCAGAGATGGCCAGATCCCTGTCTCCCTCCCTCTCCAGTCACACACACAGAAAGGAAGAGATGCCTATTTAAAAACCAAACCAAACCAAACAAGGAATCCCCCTTTTAAGGTAAGAGTGATACCTTAAAAGCCAAGGCTTATCTTTACTTTCCATCAGGCAGGCTGGAAAGAGAATGTTGTCTGGCCAGTGGTTCTCTAGGAAACCGTTTTCTTTGTGGCAGCTGCTGAACATAATGAATCAAGTCAATAAACGATTTTGACAGCATCTGCTTTTTTTTCCCTTTCTCCCTCTCTCCCTTCTCCCAACTCCACTTTCTTCCCAGACACACACACACACACACACACACACACACACACACACACACACACACACTGGAAATAATTCCATTTTCTGGCTAGTCCATTGACCCACAGCCTGGGCCTTCCTTGTTGGAGCCGGAGATGGAGAAGGGAGTGCAAACTGGGGCAGCTGGCCCTGTGGCCCATATAGTTATTGACTGAGGCAAGGCCTTCAAGCCATTTTTGGCCTCAGAGTACATTCATTGATTTCTTTATGGATCCACTGATTCCTTTATTTATTCAATAAACATTTACTAAACACCTAATTTGAAAAAGGCACTGTACCCTGAGATGGAAATGACTAAGCCCCAATATTTCCCACCGTCCACAAGCTTATATGCAATGGGAAGAGGGGGAAATGCCATGCATACAGATAAATAGATGCAAAATTAATATAAAGTAAATAAAGACAAAATTCACAATGTTTTATATTTAGGACTAGAGAGGAGAAGCAGAAATCAACTTTTAAATCATCAGGAAATTTGTTGTAATATTTTAAATTTTTAAATACTTTTAATACTTTAAAAAGTATATGAATGTACTGTTAGGAGCCAGCATTCCTCAATTTGTTACTTGGAAAAGAGTCCTCTTTCTTGGGAGGGATATGCTTTGGGGAAAACCCATTTGGTTTAAGATGACCAGTATATTGAGTGCCATTGATCTAGCAGACTTCTAGTTGATGTGGAGATCCACTCTTTCAGTAGAGTATAGGTTGGTCAATTCCTGTATTCTGGAAGATAATATGAGATTCTAGAATTTTATTATTTTTTTTAGGGATAGCTGGATGGCTCAGTGGATTGAGAACTAGACCTAGAGCTGGAAGGTCCTCAGTTCAAATTTGACCTCAGACACTTCCTAACTGTGTGAGCCTGAGCAAGTACACTTAAATCCCATTGCCTAGCCCTTACTTCTACTCTCCCTTGGAACCAATACATAGTATTGATTCTAAGATGGAAGGCAAAGGTCTAAAAAGAAATAGCATTTCAGTGTTGAGAAAGAAGGAGGGAAAAAGAGAGGAAGGAAGGGGGTGAAAGGGGAGGAAGGGAGGGAGAATGGGAAGAAGGAATTTATCATGTACCTACTACGTACCAGGTGGGCAGCTGGGGCACCAGGTGTGAAGTCAAGAAGACTCATCTTCCTAAGTTCAAATCTGATCTGAGGCACTTACTGGCTATAAGACCCTGGGCAAGTCACTTAACCCTGTTTGCCTCAGTTTCCTCATCTATAAAATAAGCTAGAGAAGGAAATGGCAAACCACTCTAATATCTTTGCCAAGAAAAATCCAAATGGTGTCCCCAAAGGGTTGGCCATGACTGATATGTCTAAACGACAAAAACAAGATGTGCTGGGCACTATAGAATTAAAAAAAAAATTATCTTTCATCTTAGAATCAATACTATGTATTGGTTCCAAGGTAGAAAAGCAATAAGAGCTATAGGCAATGTGAGTTAAGTGACTTATTCAGGATCACACAGCTAAGGAAGTGACCAAGACCAGAGTAGAACCCAGGACCTCCCATCTCTAGACCTGGCTCTCAATTCACTGTGTCAGTTAACTGACTCTGAAAGTAAGCTTTTTAAGACAGGAGTTTGTTTCCTAGTGTCCTTGATTCCTTAACATTTACAAAGTATTTGGCACACAGTAGGTGTTTAATAAATACTTGGTGAATTGACTTGCATGAAATCTGACGATTCATCATTCAAGTGCTCTCCTTGGAAAATAGTCTTTCTGAATTCTCATTTCAGCTTTAAAAACCTCAAATACCTAAATGTGTGGCAAAAATAACAGGCATCCTTTCTATCAAGGGAAGAGGGAGACCCATTTCCTTAGCCTGCCCCCCTAGAACTGTAAGCTTTCTCGAGTCTAGGCAGCACATGATTGGTCATCAGTCAGTACATGGTGATCTCAGGAGAGGATGAGAAAAACCCTTGATGAGAAGAAGAATAAGGAAAAGGATGGAAGAGCCACTAGCGGTTGTCCTTCCTCTGTGCAGGTAGCCAGTTGCCCTGTCTCTGGGGGCAATGTGACCTCAGGACAAACTCCCCTTGATGGCTGAGACTATGCGAAAGAGAGAAGGCTCCAGCCTTATTTTTATTTTTATCAGCTGCTTTAAAGTATTTTGGGGAAAATGCTGACTGAAGCCCCATGTCTGTGACCACAGACTGGTGTCTCTTCTGCTTTAATAAATATCTCAGGAGCTACCTCAGCTTGCTTTTGCTATAAAGATTTGAACCAGTGACCTTGGCACAGCAGTGGGAGGGCACTCAATCTTCACACTGCTTAGACTCATTTTTTCCACTGTGCCATGCCATTGGACTGTTAGTGTTGGGTGTGGCTGCTTACACACATCAGGAGAGGGGGACAGATTTCCCCCCAAATCCCTTGTCTTCCCCTGAAAGGCTGGCTCAGCTGACTCTGGCACCCCAGCCTCAGGCAGGTCTGGCAATATGCAATGGAATCATGCTCTGGAGTTGGCAAAGGTGGCACTCCTGCTGTCTGCACATGACCTCCTCAAACAGCCCAGAGATTCATCTGGGAAGTAGCAGGAGCATCAGAGAAGCTCCTAAGTGAAAAGGGAATAAATAGAGTCCCCCATCTTTCTGGGGGCTATTTGGTTTTAGTTGATGTTAGACCAGTCCAGTGATTGTCCAGTTGTGTCCAACTCGTCCTGACCCCCACTTGGGGTTTTCTTGGCAAAGATACTTGAGTGGGCTTGCCATTTCCTTCCCTAGCTCTTTTTCAGGTGAGGAAACTGAGGCAATCAGAATTAAGTGACTTGCCCAGAATAGCCAGGTAGGAAGCATCGAGGCTGGATTTGAAGTCAGGAAGATGAGTCTTCCTGAACCCAAGTCCAATGCATTATTCACTGTGCCACCTAGCTGATGTTAGACAAAGAACTTATCTGGGATTACCTGGCTAGTAAATTTAAGAAGTAGGTTTCAAATGAGGACTTCTAACTTCTGATGCAAAGTACTTTCCAGTTCCTCTCTTTGGTATTCCATTGGCCTAGGCCATGGGTTGTACCTATTCCTGCTCTCTTCTAGCTCCAGACAGCTACTTCCAGGCTATTATTACTGGGGCCTCCCTTTCCCAGGGCTGTCATTGCCCTTCTTCACTGTATCCTTCTCACCTCTCTCTTCCCCTCATCCTCTAACCAAGAGAGTTGTATTGGGGACTGTCTGCCATTTCTGTGGATATAACCCTTTAGCTCCTTCTTTCACCACCAAAAATGAGGAGAGATCAGAAAGGCAACATGACCTTCTTATGCTATGCTATAAGGGAGGACAGGAACATTATGAAGGCTGTATGCAGGTGAGCCTTTTCTCTTGCCTTTTCCCAGGTTAATACCTGCTTTAGTCTTGACTTGGGGATTGCTTCTGCTCCCTGAATCCTTGACCTTGACTCTTTCCCTTCCCAGAGATTTTTGGGAGGAATTCCCAACTCCCCCTTTTACTTGTAGAAGGAAAAATCTCAGCGGAATGTAAATATTGTATATCTTTAGTATAACAATGTAAATATTTTATAGCCTGTAGCGTAAATGATGTGTATATTTGAAATGTCAATGTAAATATTTTATAGACTGCTGTGTGACTGGGTGATGTGGGGCTTGTGATGCTGCCATATGGGGCAGATGGAAAGGGCAAGGTCCAGACTTGAGGAAGTCACTGTGCTCAGCCATATCCAATGACTCAGACCTTCAATGTCTGGATCCTGTCTGTTGGGTTGCAGAAAGTGGCAATATGGTGCCAGCCTTAGTTGTTTGATCTTAAGCAAATGGTTTAACTTCTTGAGAGATGCATTAGTGTCCTCATATGGAAAATGGGATTATTAACACTTGCTCTTCTGGTCTCATGAGAAATTATTATGCAGAAAGTGGGTCAACTCTGTTGAGCTGTCAAAAAAATTATTATGCTTAGGCATATACCTGATCAGAGTCAAAACTAGAGAGGGGAAAACAGTTGTTCCTGACTACAGACAATTGTGGGGTGTGCTTCTTCCCCATCATGATATCTTGTTGGTCTGTGCCATATGAATGTGACTATATCTGATCTCAGATCCGGCCAGAATCCACCCTCCCCTAGGATCTTGCTGCTGTGGAAAACTCTTGTCTGTGGCTTTTATCCCTGTATCCCACTCCTCCCAACACACACATCCCATCCATCTGTCTCCCAGAGCTTCTGGGATTAGGCATTGTACACCACACTGATGGATGTTTTTGCCTAGACTCTTAAAGGATATAATGAGTCTTCCCAACTCTCAACACAACTGGATTTATCAGTAGGCACCCATTTCCTAGCCCTCACCATTCTTCTGCCTTGGAAAAAAAAAAAGGTAAGAGTTCTGTAAAAATGGAACAAAACAAAAACCTACAAAACTTATCAAAGAGTGCATAGTACTATAGTAGATGATGAAATCATGAAGATGAAAAGTTAGAATTCTGTCTTTGTTTAGCTGAGGAAAGAGAGATCCACACATATCTCTAACTATCTATGGAAGTGGGCTGGGTTAGTGGGAAGAGTTCTGGACTTGGCATCAGGAGTCGATACTCCTCACTCTGATCTTCTTTTACCATGCCTCTGTGCTGGACACCTTTATCTTAACCCACTCTATTTCCTCTTTTTCATCTCCCTTTTAGGTACAATCTTCCCTCATTAGAGTGTAAGCTCCTTGAGGGCAGGGATTGTCTTTCTGCTTGTGCATGTATCCCCAGTGCTTACTGCAGTGCCTGGCACAGAATAAGAACTTAATAAAGACCCATTCACTAGACCTGGCTTTGAATCCTTCTAATATTAACTAGGCATGTGACCATAGAAAATTAATTTTTTAAAACATCTCTGAGTCTCAATTTCCTTATCTGTAGATAGGAATAATAATAATACCTATTGCCTCTAATTTCATAGAAGTTGTGAGGATTAAATGAAAAAATGTATGTAAGGTGCTTAGTAAACTTAAAAGCACTGTGTGAGTCAGCTTTTAATTAATTCATTAGTAATGTACTATA